>NC_142103.1:79959321-80036821 GCF_054644295.1 Miniopterus natalensis | reverse complement strand
TACACTACCCTTGGCAACCCATCTACCCTAGCTCTTTTCTACTTTCAACTTATGAAATGAACCTACAACTCTACAGAGAAAACAGATACATGCTAGGCATGAATTCCTCCAATTTTACTCCCCATTTCTGTAAATTTAGGGCTTTCTAGTTCTTATCTTACTTGAGCCCTCTGTAGCATTTAATTCTGTTGACCATACTGGGCAGGAAAGTTAAATAAGTACAGTGAGTAAGTGTAATATTATAGGAAAGGTAGGGACTGGATGAAGTGAAAGGCTAATTTTTGCTGTGTAAGAATGTGAACTGGGTTTTCAAAAGAAACTGGAGCTGTGCATGTTAACTAGCTACAGAAGCCCAGAAACATCTATCTCTTGCAACTTCCTCTATGTTGGAAACTTCATATCTTTATACCATACTTCTGATATATTAAGGAATCTGTTGCTGCTTCAGCCATAACTGGACTATAATGTCTTCCACTCTTCACCTGCTCTTCTCTTGGCTGGAATGGTGGGAGCAGTTTTCTGAGTTGAAGACTAGATGCATTTTCTTATGAAAATAATGGTGGTGCTCAGTTACAGTTGAAACAGGACTCTTAGTGCAGTGCAATCCTTCAGACACATTATGAGTTAAATAGACAGCTCTGCTTTTGCTTGGGAATCTAAACAACCTTTTATGACATTGCTTCTAAGGAAAAATGTACTCCAAGTTTCAAATAATTGACTTATAAACAAACACATCCAGTGCCTGTGTTGGGAACTGCCTGTTCTGGAAGCTATGAATTTAGTTATTTATAAAAAGTGGCTTTCCCCTTTTTTTCCTTAGGTAAGCCATACTCTTCTGAATCTTGTGTTATGTGCTTTATGACATCAATTAAAATAATTTTCTCTGAAATATACCAGAACATCAATCCATTCATCCATCAATGTGTCCATCCACTTCTTTTAATAATATGCTCATTTTTAATATACTATTGATAGAGTATTTTTAAAGCATTTCTACTTTTGAACAATCCTTCTTTTACTTGCTAAGGAGTTTTTGTCTGCATTGATTGTATATAGTTTTAATGTATGAAAGCTACATGGAAAGTTCCATTGGTCTGTGTCTCTACTGAAGGGTAAGGTCCTCCAGGGAAAGACTAAGTCTAGTCAACTTTGTACCCCTGTTGCTTATCATAGGTACTGGATGACAAGTGCTGAAGAACAGTTTCTTGCACTGAACTGAAATACTGTAGTTCTGATCTTGGCTACTGAGGTTAATCAGGTTAAAATCTAGATGATATGATTAATGTTTTCAGGAATATTATTGTAGCCCAGCTGGCATTGCTCAGTGGTTGAGTGTTGACCCAGGAACCAAGAGGACACCGATTCAATTACCAGTCAGGGTTATGAGCTTGGTCCCCAGTAGGGGGTGTGCAGGTGGCAGCCAATGATGTTTCTCTCTCATCGATGTTTCCATCTCTATCCCTCTCCCTTCCTCTTTCTCTAAAAAAGTCAATAAAAACATTTTTAAAAAAAGAGAAATTATTATATATCTTTGTGGTAGAGAGACTGTCTTGCTCATCAAACCCATTTCCTCTTCTTGGGCTCACAGCTAGAGTACATGTCCCAAGATTCTTTGTAGTGAGAGGTGGCCCAAGTTCTAGGTAAAGTAAAGTGATTGGCAGAGAGTGTGCCACTTCTAGGGTTTGTCCACAAACACTTCCCATGTATAATTCCCATGCTCATTTCCTATTTGTTGGATAAATGTAGAGGACTCTGAGGCCCAGGAGGACGTAGAGACCCAAGTTGGAAGTAGCCTAAGTTCTTGAGTGACCATGTGGGAGGCCACTCAATCAGGAATGTACATTTTGGACTTTGTATGATCAAGAAATAAATTTCTACTGTATTCACCCACTGAGATTATGCGGTTTATCTGTAGCTGCTAGCATCACCCTAACTAAAACAATTCTCTTAAACATATTTGAGAACTCTTTTTCCTTTGTATATGGGGATGATGGTTATATTCTGACAGCACTTTTCTGACACAAACTGGGCATTCTACAATTCAATTCAGTTCAATTCAATTCTGATACTAGGTAGGTGGAGTTGGCCCAGAACTTATAAGTTTTGGGGCTCAGTCCCACAAGGCTTCTCCCACTACATATACCACCCACAACTCCTGGATGTTCCCAAGCCACCCTCACTTCTGTCTGTCCAGCTAAAAATTTGGGGGTTCCCATGACCACTCCTTCCTTCAGGTTCAATAATTCACTAGTATGACTCACAGAACTCACTGAAAGTGCTATACTTATGATATCAGTTTTATTATGGAGGATACAACTTAGGAATAGGCAAATGGAAGAGATGAATAGGACAAGGTCCGAGGGGCAGGTGGCATAGAGCTTCTATGACCTCTCCTCATGGAATCAGGGCACTCACCTTTTAAGAACATTGATTTGTTCGCCAACCTGGAAGCTCTACTGAGTGAGCCTCAGGGTTTTTATCAAGATTTCATTATGTAGCAGGATGGATTAAATCATTGGTCACATGATTGAACCCAATCTCTGTTCTCCCTCCCCTCCCTAGATGTGTGGGTGTGTGGTGGGGCTAAAAGTTTCAACCCTTTAATCATATGTTTGGTCTTTCTGGTGACCAGTCCCATCCTGAAGTTATGTAGGGCACCTACCATGAATTACATCATAAGCATAAAGTAAGTATGAAGAAGGGGGGGCTCCTTAAGTGTAATAAAAAGACACTCCTATCAAGAAATTCAAGGGATTTTTGAAGCTCTGTGCCAGAAATGGGGACAGAGACCAGGTATATTCTTTATTATATCACAATAGTTAATGACAAAGGTCAAACTTCAGATTGTAAAAAATTCATGGTTTGAGCTTATTGACCAAAGAGTATCTGGACTAGGACTTGTCCATGATACCTTCCTTCCTAGTGCTCTAAAATTTTCTCCTGCATCCTGGATCTTCGTTATTTTTCACTCCTATTACAGCTCTAATATGCACATACTTTCAAGTTAAGTTGAAGGAAAGTTCACATTCATGTTTGGCCAATAACCTGTTTGACTATTTTAACTTCACTATTGCTTTGTATCTTTTTATGTCTAGAATTCCACTATGTAGGTAATTTATTTTTTGAAAGAACATTTATTGTAATTTCTGATTATAAAATGCGTACATGCTAATAAAATATTATACTGAGAGATAACCACTGTTAACATTTACAATATATTTGTTTATAGTCTCGTTTATGCATATATTTGCAGATATTTTTTTCTTTACACAATTCAAATGATATTGCATATCAAGTTGGATAATGCATTTTCACTTGCCTATATATCATTCAATATTCTTTGAAAACAATTTCATGGCAATAAAAAGTCCAGATATATACTACATCTAAAGACATATAATTTATTTAAACATTCACCAGTGGTCTGAATATTTTGGTTTTTGTGTTTTCAGTGTTATAAATAATATAATGATGACCATCTTACATAAGTCATTGTGTGTATCTTGATTATTTCTTTAAGATAGATTTATAGACTCCCCTATTCCTTTTAAATGCAAACATTTTATATATTTTGGGTTATATGAATTTTCAATGAGATGTGCATATTTATAAAGAACAATTTGGTGTCAAATAATAAGAATAAACATTGTTTGTATCTTTTAACGTGGTTTTGCCCCCATTGAAAAGAAATCCCAGAAAAATCTGTAAAAAAGAAATTTGTCCAAAGATGCTTATAGTACTGTTTATTCATAATAATGAATCATAGAAAATACCCAAACATTTCAAACTGGATATATGGACACATGAAGATGATACATAGATGGAAAAAATGATGCTGTATGTTGTTACTTAGAAATATATATACAAAATAATGTTAAGTGAAAAAAAGACAAAGCATTGGATATATACTGGTTACAAATAAGTAAAAAAAATATACATTTTTATCATTAATAAGTAATTTTATTTTCAAGAGAATATTAAATTAACCTCAAAAAACTGCATGACATTAAATATCTTTTATTATCTTTTTAAAGATTTTAATTATATTTTATTTAATTAATTTTTTAATGTTCAAAATATTAGAGATGTCTCCTTTTTTCCCCATTGACCCCCTTCCATCCTACATCCACTCCCCTCCGCAGGCTTTCATCACAATATTGTCTGTGTCCATGGATTACCAAATTACGAATATAGATTCTTTAATCTCTTCCCACCCACTCACCCACCCACCCTCACGTTCCCTCTGAGACTGGTTAGTCTAACCCATGCTTCCATGTCACTGAATCAATTTTGTTCATCAGTTTAATATCTTCTTTAGATTCCACATATAAGTGAGATCATGTGATATTTGTCTTTCTCTGCCTGGCTTATTTCTCTTAGCATAATATTCTCCAAGTCCATCCATACTGTCTCATAATATAAGAGATCCTTCTTCTTTACAGCTGCATAGTATTCCATGTTATAAATGTCCCACAGCTTTTTTATCCACTCATCTACTGATGGGCACTTGGGCTGTTTCCAGATCTTAGTTATTGTAAATTGTGCTGCTATGAACATAGGGGTGCACATATTCTTTCTGATTAGTGTTTCAGGATTCTTAGGATATATTCCTAAAAGTGAAATCACTAGGTCAAAAGGCATTTCCATTTTTAATTTTTTGAGGAACCCCCATACTTTTTTCCATAGTGGCTGCACCAGTCTGCATTCTCACCAGCAGTGTACCAGGGTTTGCCTTGCTCTACACCCTCGCCAGCATGTGTCATTTGATGATTTGTTGATGGTTGCCATTCTGACAGGTGTGAAGTGATACCTCATTGTGGTTTTAATTTGCATCTCTCTGATAATGACCTTGAGCATTTTTTCATATGACTGTTGGCCATCTGTATGTCCTTTTTGGAGAAGTGTCTATGCAGGTCCTTTGCCCATTTTTAAATTGGATTGTCTTCCTCTTGTTGGGTTGTATGAGTTCTTTGTACACTTTGGAAATGAGCCCCTTATCAGATGCATCTTTGGTAACTATGTTCTCCCATTCAGTGGGGTACCTTTGTATTTTGAAGCTTATTTCTTTTACTGTGCAGAAGCTTTTTAGTTTGATGCAGTCCCATTTATTTATTTTTCTTTTGTTTCTCTTGGCCTAGGAGATGTATCAGTGAAAATTCCACTGTGTGAGATGTCTGTGACTTTATTGCTTATGTTTTCTTTCAGAATTTTTATGGATTTGCTTCTTACATTTAAGTCTTTTATCCATTATGAATTTATTCTTGTTTATGGAGTAAGTTGGTCATCTAGTTTCATATTTCTGCATGTACCTGTCCAATTTTCCCAACACCATTTATTGAAAAAAATTGTCTTTACTCCATTGTATGCTCTTGCCTCCTTTGTCAAATATTAACTGGTCATAATGGCATGGGTTGATTTCTGGGGTCTCTCTTTTGTTCCATCGATCTATATGTCTGTTGTTGTACCAATACCAGGCTGTGCTGATTACAATGGCTTTGCAGTTTGATATCCAGTTAAGTGATCCCTCCCACTCTATTCTTCTTTCTCAAGATGGCTGCAGCTACTCGGGGTCTTTTTCAATTCCATATAAACTTTTGGAATATTTGTTTTTGCTCTGTGAAATATGCTGTTGGTATTTTAATAGGAATTGCATTGAATCTATAAATTGCTTTGGGTAGTATGGACATTCTAATGATATTAATTCTTCTAATCCATGAGCATGATATATTCTTCCACTTGTTTAAATCTTCCTCCATTTCTTTTTTCAGTGTCCTGTAGTTTTCTGAGTATAGGTCTTTTACATCCTTGGTTAAGTTTATCCTGAGGTATCTTATTTTTTCAATTGCAATGGTAAATGGTAGTGTTTTTCTAGCTTATCTTGCTGAGAATACATTGTTGGTTAATAAAAGTGCAGTCAATTTTCGGATGTTAATTTAAAAAAATTATCTTTATTATTGAAAATATTACAGATGTCTCCTCTTTTTTCCCCATTGATCCCCTCCGCCCCCTATCTGCCCCCCCAGGCCTTTACCACACTATTGTCTGTGTCCATGGGTTATGCATATTTGTATAGAAGTTCTTGAACTAATCTCACCCCAACCACTCCCCCACCTCCAACTTTCCACTGAGATTTATCACTCTGTTCCATGCTTCTATGTCTCTGGACCTATTTCATTCCGCAGTCTGTGAGTGAGATCATGTAAAACTGAATCAGGAAGAATCATAAAACCTGAATAGGCCAACAACAACTGATGAAATCAAAGCAGTAATAAAAAAACTCCCACCAAACAAAAGCCCCAGTCTGGATGGCCTCACAGTGGGGCTTTCTAATTCTTTAAGTTGTAGTGTTAGATAATTTACTAAATAGTTTTCTGGCTTTTTGAGGTAGGCCTGCAGTGCTATGAACTTCCTTCTCAGGACTGCTTTCACTGTGTCCCATAGATTTTGGGTTGTTGTGTGTTCATTTTTATTTATTTCCAGGAAGTTTTTTCTTTCTTTCTTGATCTTATTGGTAACCCATTCATTGTTTAATAACATACTATTTAGCCTCCATGTGTTTGAATGTTTCTGAGTGTTTTTACTGTAGTTGATTTCTAATTTCATGCCATTGTGATCAGAGATGCTTGATATGATTTCACTCTTCTTGAACTTGTAGAGATTGGTTTTGTGTCCTAACATTTGGTCTATCTTTGAGTATGACCCATATACACTTGAGAGGAATGTATATTCTGCAGCTTTGGGGTGAAATGTTCTGTAAATATCAATTAAATCCATTGATCTAGTGTGCCATTTGGAGTCACTGTTTCTGTGTTGACTTTTTGTCTGATGAATCTATCCAGTGAAGTCAGTAGGGTGTTAAAGTCCATGACTATGACTGTATTGCTCTTGATCTTTCCCTTAAAGTTCTTAAGGTTATTATTGATACATCCTTATTTGTTGCCATTTTAATACTTTATGCTTATGTTTCTCTCTCTATTTCTTCTTCTTATTACAGCAGTCCCTTTAATATTTCTGGAAATGCTGGTTTGGTGGTGATAAACTCCTTTAATCTTTTTTGTTTGGGAAGCTCTTTATTTCACCATCTATTTTGAATGACAGTCTTGCTGGATAGAATATTCTTAGTTTCAGATCCTTGTTTTGCATTACTTTGAATATTTCATGACATTCCCTTCAGGCCTAATAAGAATTCAGGTGACGACCTTATGGGAGCTTCTTTGTAGGTAACAGCTTGCTTTCTCTTGCTGCCTTTAATATTTTCTCTTTGTCTGGAATTTTTTACATTTTAATTATGATGTGTCTGGGTGTGGACCTCTTTGGATTCTTCTTGCTTGGGACTCTCGGTGCCTCCTGAACTTGTGTGACATTTTCCTTGACTCGGTTAGGGAAGTTTTCTGCCATTTTTTCTTCTAACAACTTCTCTAACCCTTGCTTATTTTGACCTCTTCTGGCACTCCTATGATGCAAATATTGTTATGTTTCATATTGTTCCACAGGCCCCTTAGACTGCCCTCCTGTTTTTTAATTGTTTTTTCTTTTTAGATCTCTGATTGAGTGATTTTTTTTTCTAATTCACCTATCTGATCCTCAGCTTCCTCTAATCTGCTGTTTATTCCTTCCAATGTATTCTTCATTTCTGCTATGTCATTCTTCATTTCTGACTGGTCATTTTTCATAGTTTCCATATCTTTTTTTCATGCTGTTGAGCATCCTTACAATCAGTATGCTGAACTCTATATCTAATAGGTTGCTTATCTCCATTTCATTTGGCTTTTTTCCTGGAGACTTCTCTTGTTATTTCATTTGGGGCTGTTTTTTTGTCTCCCCATTTTGGCTGCCTGTTTGGGTTTGTTTCTATGTATTAGGTAGATCTGCTAGGACTCTCAGTCTTTTTGGAAGGTCTCTAGTGCAGGCCAATGTCAGATGGTGTTTGTGGCTGGCCTTTAGTACCCTGTTTGGAGCTATCAAGAAACCACAGCTTGAGGTTCCCTCTGTTGGGGCTGGGTGCATTTGGACAGGACCAAGGCGTACACCAAAATCTGCTTTTCTAATGCCTGGGTCTGAAGCAGATCAGGCAGAGACTCAAAGCACTCTGAAGTCTGCCTCTGGCTGCAGGCTGATTAATCTGATTCTCTTAATGAGTCTAGGCTGTAGAAACTCCATAGGGTAGAGTGTGAAGTTTTCCATCAGGCTGGGGCAATTGTTTCCCCCTCAGGTAAAAGCTGCTTGGAAGGTAAATGTCTGTTTATGAAAGATGTCTTCTGCAGTATGGGGGAATGACTCAGCACAAGAATCCAGAGGGGTGTCCTCTGAGCTTTATCTCTAGCTCCCACAACCCTAGATTCTCCTTACACAGCTCCAGTCCACTTTTCCCTCTCCCTGATGGAGCCCAAGTTGAATGCTTGCACACAAAACTTTGTGTGTTGGCTCTCTAAGAGGGTGCCTGCATTTCTAGCTGTCTCTCCCTGGCAGGCAGAAACCCAGCTACTTTTCATAACTGGGAGTTTTGTGGGCATCTTTCTCAGTTCTGGTTCTCTTGGCTGGGAAGCCCAGCCTGGGGTTTAGGCCCCAGAGTCTTCAGTGGGAACCCCCCACATCTGAGATATTCCTCTGGACCTTCAGCTGCTGTCTGTAGGAACTGGGCCAGCCCTCTTGTGCCTGCACAATTCCTACCAGTCTCTATGAGGCCTCCACTTTTCTTCCTTGGTTATGAGGGTGCTGTTTAGCTCATCTTCAGTTGTAATTGATTACTCAGGCTGTTTTTTTCTATATTTTATTTGTAATTCCAGTTTGGTCCCAGGAGAGTGTCCATGTAGCTTCCACTTAGTCTGCCACCATCTTTAATCTCCTCAGATGTTAATTTTGTATCCAGCTACCTTGCTGGATTCATTTATCAAATCTAGTAGTACTTTAGTGAATTCTTTAGTGTTTTCTATGTACAATATCATGTCATCTGCAAGTAATAACAGTTTTACTTCTTACTTTCCAATTTGGATACCATTTATGTTTTCTTCCTGACTGATGACTGTGGCAAGGACTTCCAGTACTATGTTGAATAAGAGTGGTGAAAATGGACAACTATTTCTTGTTCCTGTTTTTAAGGGAAATAGTTTTAGTTTCTGACCATTGAGTATAATGTTGGCTGTAGGTTTGTCATATATGGCCTTTATTATGTTGAGGTATGTTCCCTCTGTTTCCACTTTGTGAGAGTTTTTATCAATAATGGGTGGTGGATTTTGTTGAATGCCTTTTCTGCATCTATTGATATGATCATAAGATTTTTGTCTTTAATTTTGTTTATGTGATATGTCATATTTATTGATTTCCTAATATTATACCAGACTTGCATCCACGGAGTAAATCCCACTTGATTGTGGTGTATGATCTTTTGAAATTATTGCTGAATTAAGTTTACTAGTATTTTGTTTAGGATTTTAGCATCTATGTTCATCAGGGATATTGGCCTGTAATTTTCTTTCTTTTATTTGCTTTATCGGTTTTGGGATTAGGACGATGCTGGCTTCATAAAAAGAACTTGGGAATCTTCCCTCCCTTTGAATTTTCTGGAATAGTTTGAGGAGAATAGGTGTTAATTCTGCTTTGAATGTTTGGTAAAACTCACCTGTAAATCAATCTGGTCCAGGACTTTTGTTTGCTGGGAGTTTTTTTTATTACTCCTTCAATTTCATTAGTTGTTATCGGCCTATTCAGGTTTTCTTCCTCTTTCTGATTCAGCTTTGGAAAATTGTCAGCTTCTAGGAATATTTCCATTTCACCCAGGTTGTCTCGTTTGTTGGCATATAGTTGCTCATAGTATTTTCTTACAATCCCTTGTATTTCTATTGGGTCAGTTGTTGTATCACCTCTTTCATTTTTGATTTTATTTATTTGGGTCTTCTCTCTTTGTTTCTTGGTGAGTGTGGCTAAAGGTTCATCAATCTTATTTATCTTTTCAAAAAAACATCTCTTGGTTTCATTGATTTTTGTTTTGTTTTTTAGTTTCTATGCCATTAATTTCTGCTCTGATCTTTATTATTTCCTTCCTTTTACTTCCCCGGGGCTTTTCTTGCTGTTCTTTTTCTAATTCTTTTAGTTGTTGTGTTAGATGTTTTATTAGAGCTTTCTCTTTTTTCATGAGAGAGGCCTGTAATGCTATGAACTTTCCTCTCAGGACTGCTTTTGCTGTGTTCCATATATTTTGGGTTGTTTGTTCACTTTTGTTTTTTTCCAGGAAACGTTTGATTTCCTCCTTGATCTCATTGGTAACCCATTCATTGTTTAATAACATGCTATTTAGCCTCCGTGTGGTTGAATATATATATATTTTTATAGCTGTTGATTTCTAGTTTCAATGCATTGTGATCTGAGAAGATGCTTGATGTGATTTCAATCTTCTTGAATTTGTAGAGACTTGCTCTGTGCCCTAACATGTGGTCTATTTTTGAGAATGTTCCATGTGCACTTGAGAAGAATGTGTATTCTGCTGCTTTGGCGTGAAATGTTCTGTAAATATCAATGAAATCCATTAGATGTAGTATGTCATTTAAGGTCTCCATTTCCCTGTTGATTTTTTGTCTTGATGATCTGTCTGATGATGACAGTGGGGTGTTGAAATCTTCCACTATGATTGTGTTGCTGTCAATCTCCCCCTTAAATTCTACCAAGAGATTTTTCATATATTTAGGTGCTCCTATATTGGATGCATATATAAGTATATATAAGTGTATTTCCTCCTGTTTGATTAATTTATTTAGTATCATGTAGTAACATTCTTTGTTTCTTATTATGGTCTTTATTTTGAAGTCTATTGTCAGAAATAACTATTGCTACACCAACTGTTTTTTTGTTTTCATTTGCATGGAATATTTCCTTCCATCCCTTCACTTTCAGTCTGTGTGAATCTTTTGCTCTCAGGTGGTTCTCTTGTAGACATTATATATTTGGGTCCTGTTTTCTTATCCATTCAGCTTCTCTGTCTTTTGATTGGAGTATTTATTCCACTTACATTTAAGGTTATTATTGATATGTACTTATTCAATGCCACTTTCCCCCTTTATGCTGATGTACCTTTCTCTCAATGTTTCTTCTTCTTTTTAAAGCAAAATATATTTTTTATATATTGATAAAAATTGGGAGAGAATTTAAAGCAACATCAGTATTGATGATTTCAGCTTATGGGAGCTTTTTCTGTAAGCATGTTTAAATGTTATGCCAGTTTGACTTTTAAACTCACTTCTTTATGGAGGAATTTATTGTTTGGATATCCATGTACTAGAAGTAGTGGAAAGACATCAGCAATTGATGAGGTTCTAGGAACAAGTCTCTCTTTCCTTCTCAGTTCTTTCTTCTCTGTGCATAAATCTTTGCTTCACACAAGGGCCTTCCCTGACTTGACTCTGACCTGCTCTTGCCCTCTTTTCGACTTCTGCTTCCCATGACCTTGTCAAACATTCAAAGCTCTCTAGTCATTTTAAAGGGCAAAGCACTCTGATTCTCTTTAGGAATTTTGGCTTGAAGGTTGGGGTTCTTGAGTATACTTGCCAGTCTGAGGCCCTCTACCTGGTCTTGCCCAACTCACTATACCAATGGTACTTGTATATGGCCACTGAGGCTCAGTTCTTCTGTGGAACTGTAGGCCATGTAATTTTCCCAGAAGTTATACTTGTTTCAGGTGCACAATTCCACAACACATCATCTGTACTCTGTATTATGTGTTCACCACCCCAAGACAAGTCTCTGTCCATCACCATTTATCCTCCCTGTATCATTCTCCACCTTCCTCTACCTCCCCTCCCCCTGGCAATCACCACACTGTTGTACCTGTCCATGAGGTTTTTTTCTTTTTTCTTTTTTGTTCAATCCCTCCCCTCCTAGCCACCCAACCCCCTCCAAGACCTGTCAGCCTGCTCTCTGTCTATGAGTCTGTCTCTATTTTGCTTGTTAGTTCATTTTGTTCATTATATTCCACACATGAGTAAAATCCTATAGTACTTATCTTTTTCTGACTGGCTTATTTCACCTAGCATAATGGTCTCCAGATGCATTCATGCTGTCACGAAGGGTAAGATTTCCTTCTTTTTTATGGCTGAGTAGTATTCCATTGTGTAAATATAGCATAACTCTTTTATCCACTCATCTACTGATGGAAACTTGGGCTGCTTCCAAGTCTTGGATACTGTAAATAATGCTGCAATGAACATAGGGGCTGCCACCCACATTTTTATTAATGGAGTTTCCACTTTCAAAGTTAATTTGGAGTCTTCCTGAACTCTTCTTTTCCATCTTCTTTCACCTTCAAAGATTTGTCCCATCTTGCTGATTCATCTTCATGATGGTTCTTGCATTTTTCTTCTTTTCATTCCTACAACCACCGCCCTAGTTTGTGTCTTTATTTTCTCTGATCTGTGACAATGCAAAAGCCCCTAACTTTTTGATTCCTGTCCTTCCAAACCTCCTTTGCACCATCATCTAGACTAACAGCTTTGATTGTGTTTACTTTCATGATAAAAAATCTTCAATATTCTTGCATGGCTGGCATGGCTCAGAGGTTGAGTATCAACCTATGATCCAAGAGACCATGGTTTGATTCCTGGTCAGGGCACATGCCTGGGTTGTGGGCTCAATCCCCAGCTGGGGCATCCAGGAGGCAGCCAATCAATGATTGTCCCTCATCATTGATGTTTCTATCTCTCTCTCTCCCTCTCCCCTCCTCTCTCTGAAATAAATAAAGACATATTTTAAAACATCTTCAATATTCTTTTTTTTTTTTTTACTATATCTTTATTGATTTCAAAGAGAGGAAAGGAGAGGGAGAGAGAGACAGAAACATCAATGATGAGAAAGTCATTGATCAAGCCCACAACCCGGGCATGTGCCCTGACCGGGAATCGAACCCTGATCGCCTGGATCCTAGGTCGACGCTCAACCGCTGAGCCACGCCTGGCTGGGCTCAATATTCTTAAAAATAAGCAAAATGCCCTAATCTATTAGTCAGTGTAGAAGGAATAAAGCATAAACTTCTCAGTTTGATATTAAAAACCCTCCCCACTTTTCCCAGCCCATCTCTCAGTAATTTTCTTCTTCTACCTAATTGTCCTAATTGGATTCTGCAGCTCCTTGAAATGCCACCTCTCCAACATGTCCCTATCTCAAAATCTTGCCTAATGTGGCCCCTTTTCCCTAATGTCCCTTTACTAAACTCCATCTGTCAAAATCCCATTTATCCTCAAAGATCTTGTACAAACAATGGATGTCTTAGTCCATTTGGGCTGCTCCAACAAAAATACTATGGACTGGGTGGCTTTTAAACAACAAGAATTTATTTCTCACAGTTCTGGAGACTGGGTAGTCCAAGATCAAGCTGTTGACCAATTATTTGTCTGGTGAAGATCCACTTTCTGGTACATAGATGGCTATCTTTTCACTGTAACCTCACAAGGCAGATGGGGCAAGGGATATCTCTAGGGTTTTTTTGTTGTGTTTTTATTTTTGAGGACACTAATCATTCATGGGTGCTTCACCCTCATGTCCTAATCAACTCTCAATGTCCCTATTTTATTGGGAGTTAGAATTTCAACATATGAATTAGGATGTGAGGGTGGGCATGAAAATCCAGTTCATAGAAATGGAGTTTTTAAAGTTTGTTTTTTAAAATTTATAACAAATCCATTTTTCCCTTTCTTTGAACACTGATAGTGTTTTTATAGTGTTTTGTTGTACATGTGTATGTATACGTCTCTCAAAGTAGTTGTTAAATATAAAATTAACTTTAAAAACAATCCTTTTTTTCCCCTCTAATCAAGGGCTGCCTTTAAAAATTATTGAATCTTAGAGAACACCTAGAATGGTTTTATGCACAATTAAGTTTGAAATAAGTGTTTGAATAAGCAATGGCTTGAATAGGCAATGTTCAGTCATTCATAGCCAGGAAAAAAAGGTAGAAATGATAAAGATGAACTAAGTAGCTATTATTATAATTGTGAGACAAAAAGACATTTGTACCTCAACTGGGGTTGTGGCAATGGGAGTGGAAAGAAAGGGAAGGATATTCATATCCATGAAAAGCATGAATTACAGGAGAAGGAGGAGAAAGGAATAGAAATAACATCATCGACTGGACCCTGGGTGACTGAGAATGATAGTATTATGAACAAAAATAAAGAACTCAGAGGAGCTAGTGGTTTGGGCAAAGGGTTAGGTACAGATAGGAGTCAGTTCAGTGTTTTAGCTACTGAGTAGAGGTGTGGGTGAAACTAGGTAAGGGAAGCACAACAGGTGGGTGGAAATGTGACACTGTGGCCTTGGAGGGCCACCAACTTGAAGGTGATGTCTGGAATGGAAATAATGAAAGATATTTCTCAAAAAGGAACCTTATAGAGTAAAGGAAGAGGGTTGGGAAATAAACTAGTGAATGCCCATATGCATAGAGCATTGTCACATGAGACTTTTTGTGACAAGATTTGCTGACATAGATCACATCTAGCACTTAGCTGTTTGTTTCACTGTGGTTACTGAGATGATTTTTCTGACTTTGAGTTTTCTCTCCTTTACCTAGACCTTAAACTAAAAGCAAGAAAATATTTTCAAAATCTATCGATCTTGCCTTTCAGAAAGCACCAGATAAAGTAGTTACTTTTTAACCAAAGAACAAGACAAAAGGTACAAATACCAGGGATAATGAACTGAATTCTTCTGCATATCTGAGCTAAGTGTACTTTGAGCTTGTAGTGAGGAGCAAGAAGAAATACATAACTGAGGTGAGAAATACATAACTGGGGTGGGAGATGGAAATAATAGTCTTTGGGAATTCTACGTTTAGATGGAGTCAGTGCCGAGACTCTCAGTCTTTTTTGAGAAACTTGGGAAGGCCTCCAAAACTCAAGACATATTTATTAAGCATCTATTTTGTGACAGGCCCTGTGATCAGTTTTTTGTTTTTGTTTTTCACATTTAATTTGTCCCCAAACCCTGTGAAATAGATATTTTCAGAAGAGTGCATCCTGGGCATTTTTTAGATCACAAACCCTGAATTATCTCTGTTAGTATCACTGCCAGGGACACTGGATGCTGCTCTCACTGCTCCCACCAAATGGTAGGTTCCACTATACCAGAGTTCACAATTTGCTGGTCTAGTTCTAGGAGGATCTCTGGTTGGCTGAACCTGGTCATGAGATTGTGCCCTAGCTACCAGAACTGGACTGTATGGATTTTGTGGTTCCTTCCTCAAAGGTTCACACAATGGGACCCCCAACCCCTCCCAAATGTGAAAAGAGATCAGATATTGGGAAGCCTCTAAATCATCAATGAAAATCTACAATGAGGAAAGTGGTTTATATGTCCAAGGACACTGGTAAGCCCTGGAACTGAACTGAAACCTAGATCTTCCAAGTCTATGATTAATCTTTCCATTGCATTATATCTGTTTTGCTGTAACTATTTAAAAGGGAACAGAGAATTAGTTTCCCTCCTTTTTTCAAAACTCCCTGCAATTAGCAAAACTTATTTTCTGGGTACTTTTCATGTACCAGACACTGTGCTAGGTACTTTACATACATTGTTTAACCTTTATAAAATCCTCTGGGGGTAGATATTATTGGGAGAAATTAGTATCCCCATTTTACAGATTAAGAAAACTGAGGTTTAGAGAGGTTATGTTAGTTGGTCCAAGATTGTAAGTAAGGTGCTCTATTTGGTTACAAATTTAGAGGTTTTACTATAACAATAAGATGCCATCAGAAGCTGGAGCTGAGTGAGGGTTTGAAGCTTATTTATCTTTGCTTTTTTCCCTACGTTCAGCTCATAATTCAGTGACTGACACATAGCAAGGTCTCCATCAACATCTGCCGAATGAATGAGCAGGTATGTCTGAGCTAAGTGGAGGGGGTAGGGAAGAAAATTTTAAAGAGTGATAGTGAGGGATGAGTTTCAAGCTGGAGGTGAGAGGAAATCATGCAGTGAGGTAGAATTGTCTCTCACTAGATAAAAAATAAAAAAGGAAGATAAATAGGTTAAGAGTTAAGATACATTCATCTCTTTGAGATTCTGATTTCAATCCCTTTGGCTATATGCCAGGAAGTGGGGATACTGGATCATATGGTTACTCTACTTTTAGTTTTTTGAGGAAAAACTTTTGGAGGTGATGGATAAGTTTATGGCATACATTATAGCAATGGTTTCATGGGTGCATATTTATCTCCAGATTCATAAAGTTGTATACATTACATACAATTTTTATATATAAAAAAATAAGTAAAAAGTAAAAATGCATTATAACACATTTATTTATTTTTATTTTTTTATTTTTAAATGTATCCTTATTGATTTCAGAGAGAGGAAGGGAGAGGGAGAGAGACATTGAAAAACATCAATGATGAGAGTCATTGATCGATCAGCTGCCTCCTGCACGCCCCCGGCTGGGGATCGGGCCCGCAACCCAGGCATGTGCCCTGGCTGGGAATCGAACCGCGTTCTCATGGATTGTAGGTTGATGCTCAACCGCTGAGCCACGGCCGGCTGGGCTACAACACATTTAGAAAGATTATACTGTGGGTTTGCTCAGCTCCCTTGACTTAAATCTGGACATCTCTTAAAGTGCTAGTACACAAAATCTCATTTGCAGCCACTCACCCTGGGTCCAGCAGAGGGAGGGTGAGATGGATTAGAGTTGTGTGAGGAGAGACTGGGGTTTGTGGCTCTGGGGAGAGAGCTGAAGGGACAGCTGCCAAGGTCCTGTCCCGAGTCCCTCTCCCACACCAGAGACCCCATCTTTCTTGGGTGGAGCACTCACCTCCATATGGCATCAGCCGGGGGAAAAGCAATAGCCTCACACTCTGGGCTCTCTCTTGCCCCACCTTGCAGAGCTTGAACACTGCTGAGGAGTCAGATGCCTGGGCCAGGATGTAGAGATCTGGGTAGACTCAGGGGGTGTTAGTGACTGAGTTATGTGGCTTTGAGGCAGGGACCATTCCCTTTACTTTCCATTGAATCTGACTAGAGCCTCCCCCTCACAGGAGATCCACTAACTCTACCCTCTGGGTTCTTGGTGGCCCCACCATCCTGACTTCTGGTGGCTCCAACTTGCCAAAGCCTGGGCAGAATCTGGGACAGACTGAGTTGTGTGGCTCTGGGGCTGGGGCCACTCATCCCACCATTCCCCAAGCTGGACAGGCATCACACCCTTATTAGGGGATACACTAAACCCACCCTCCTGACTCCCCGTGGCTCTGCCCTGCTGAGATTGAGCTCCTGGCAGAATCTGGGACAGACTGACTTGTATGGCTCTAGGATGGGGGCCATTTTTATCTCATGCCTCACTGGTGCAGAGCCCACCTTTCTCACAGCCAAATATTGGTCTATTTGAGCCTGATAAACTCTGCTGGCCTCATGCTGATGACCTGAGACCCTGAACCATCACAAAGGTGATAGCTAGACTGGGTATATGCTGGGACATTTGTTGAGTGGTCTCAAATCCAGTATTGGCATTGAGTTTCAACCTGTATCAATCTGGTGAACACCACTCACCCTACCTGGTGACTCACTGAGAACCTACCTCATGCAAATTAAGTATAGCCAGGGGCTCTTTCAGTGATTGAGACTACCAGGTAGCTGGCATGTGGAGGCAGATCTTGGGGTGCCTTGGGACTTTAGCTGAACTTCCTCCATACCTGATGCTGTTAAAAGCTGGCCTCTGTGTGCAGCTTGGTCTTCCCATGCACACCCAGGCTGACCAGAGGCAACCACAAACTGTAAATTGCTTTGCAGCTCCAAACAGGTTACCCAGAGATATTCACAGGCAACATCTGACATTGATGTGCACCAGAAGCCCTCTCAAGAGGTCCCAGAACCAATACACCCAGTGACAAGATTCAGACAACATCAGAGCATGATCCAATTAGATCACAAGCATCACATCCAAAGCGAGATCACAGCAGGCTTCAGACCCTGCTGAGTCAAATTCTGCTTTGTGTAGTCAGCATCCACAAAGCAGCTTGTACACTGTGGTTGGGGTCGATACACATAGTAAAACAGCCTGAGGGTTGACCCTACACACAAACAGGCCCAAAACAAGCAAGACTGATTCCTTCAGTTCCACCATCAGAGTTACATGACTTGTGAGTGCAAGTAACCTAAGAGAGTTGTATTGTTTTCCCAGAGCTGCTGTAACAAAGTATGTACCACAAATTTGGTGTCTTAGACAACAGAAACATATTCTCTCATGGTTCGGGTGGCTAGAAATCTGAAATAAAACTGTCTGCAGGGCCATTCTCCCTCTGAATGCTCTTCAAGGAACTCTGTTAATTCCTTTTTCCTGACTTCCATTGGTTGTCTGCAGTTCTTGTCATCCCTTGGCTTGCAGCTGCATCACTCTAATCTTTGCCTTCATAATCACACTACCTTCTTCCCTGTCTTTCTTTGCATCTCCAAATCTCTCTCTCCTTTTAAGGATACCATTCCTTGTATTTGGTACCCACCCTAATCCCATCTGACTTTATTTTGACTTAATTATATCTGCAAAGACCTTATTTTCAAATAAGGTCATGTTCATAGGTATTGAGGTTTAGGACTTGGACATATCTTTTAGGGAATGCAGTTGAACCCACAACAAGAACTAGCACTAAATTATTACCAGTTACTTATTACGGATTCATATGAAAGAAGCAGTTTTAGCAGGCTTTCTTTGATATGGGGCAGAGGGGAGAGCCTGGGGGTATGCTGCTCACTGTGATTTGCTGCCACTTTGATCATAATAAGGCAGAGGAGGTTGAGAAGACAGAGGAACTACAACTGGACAAGGAAACAGGAATTAAGTGACTTTGTTGAAATTTTAGATGAGTCCAGAGGGAAGAAAGTCTTAGTAGAATTCTCTAAATTAGAGAGGTAAAATGCCTCTCTGATTTGAATAGTTTTGAGGTGATTGAAATATCACATTCATGTTTTTATTTTTTTTTATTTTTTGCTAGAGAAATGATGACTTATGTTTATAGAAAAACCTGTACATGAATGTTTATAGCAGCTTTGTTCATATTAGCCCCAGGTATTTTTTTTTAAATTTTATTATTGTTTAAAATATTACAGATGTCCCTTTTTCTCCCCAATGACCCGTTCCACCCTGTTCCTTCCCCCTCCCCAGTCCCTCTCCCCACCATTGTCCATATCCTTGGGTTGTGCATATATGCATATAAATTCTTTGGTTACTGTCTCCCCCTCCAACCACCCACCCTCCTCCATCCCTCTGACATTCATCAGTCTCATCTATGCTTCCATGTCATTGAATCTATCCTGTTCATCAGTTTATTCAGTTCTTTAGATTCCACGTATAAGCGAGATCATGTGATGTTTGTGATTCTCTGCCTGGCTTATTTCACTTAGCATAATATTCTCCAAGTCCATCCATACTATGCCAAACAGTACGAGATTCTTCTTCTTTACAGCTGTGTAGTATTCCATGGTGTAAATGTCCCACAGCTTTTTTATCCACTCATCTACTGATGGGCACTTGGGCTGTTTCCAGATCTTGGCTATTGTAAACTGTGCTGCTATGAACATCAGGGTACATATATCCTTTCTGATGAATGTTTCAGGATTCTTAGGATACATTCCTAGGAGTGCAATCACTGGGTCAAACGGCAGCTCCATTTTTAATTTTTTGAGGAATCTCCATACTGTTTTACATAGTGGTTGCATCAGTCTGCATTCCCACCAGCAGTGTACTAGGGTTCCCCTTTCTCCACACCCTCACCAGCACATGTAGTTTGTTGATTTGTTGATGGCAGCCATTCTGATAGGTGTAAAGTGATACCTCATTGTGGTTTTAATTTGCATCTCTCTGATGATTAGCGACGTCAAGCATTTTCTCATGCGTCTCTTGGACATCTGTATGTCCTCTTTGGAGAAGTGTCCATTTAAGTCCTTTGCCCATTTCTTAATTAGGTTGCTTGTCTTTCTCTTGCTGAGTGCTATGAGTTCTTTTAGTTTGATGTAGTCCCATATGTTTATTTTTTTCCTTTGTTTCTCTTGCACTAGGAGATGTATCAGTGAAAAGTCCACTACGTGGGATGCCTGTGACTTTATTGCCTATGTTTTCTTCCAGGATTTTTATGGTTTCATGACTTACATTTAAAGTCTTTTATCCATTTCGAGTTTATTTTTGTGTATGGTGAAAGTTGGTTGTCTAGTTTCATTCTTTTGCATGTATCTGTCCAATTTTCCCAGCAACATTTATTGAAGAGACTGTCCTTACTCCACTGGACACTCTTGCCTCCTTTGTCAAATATTAACTGACCATAATGGCATGGGTCTATTTCTGGGGTCTCTGTTCTGTTCCATTGATCTATATGCCTGTTGTTGTACCAATACCAGGCCGGTTTGATTACAGTGGCTTTGTAATATAGTTTGAAGTCTGGTAATGTGCTCCCTCCCTCCCACTCTGTTCTTTTTTCTCAAGATGGCTGCAGCTATTCGGGGTCTTTTTTGGTTCCATATAAATTTTTGAAATGTTTATTCTAGGTCTGTGAAATATCTTGTTTGTGTTTTCATAGGAATTGCATTAAATTTATAAATTGCTTTGGGTAATATAGACATTTTAATGATATTAATTCTTCCAATCCATGAGCATGGTATCTTCTTCCACTTGTTTAACTCTTCCTCTATTTCTTTTTTCAGTGTCACGTAGTTTTCTGAGTACAGGTCTTTTACATCCTTGGTTAAGTTTATTCTTAGATATCTTACTTTTTAGTTGCAATGGTAAATGGTATTGCTTTTTCAGTTTCTCTCTCTGAAAATTCATTTTTGGTGTTTAAGAATGCCATTGATTTCCGGATGTTGATTTTGTATCCAGCTAATTTGCCAAATTTGTTTATCAAATCTAGTAGAACTCTGATGGAGTCTTTAGAGTTTTCTATGTACAATATCATGTTCTCTGCAAATGACAGTTTTCTTCCTCCTTTCCAATTTGAATACCTTTTACGTTTTCTTCCTGTCTGATGGCTATGGCGAGGACTTCTAGTACTATGTTGAATAAGAGTGGTGAAAGTGGACATCCCTGTCTTGTTCCTGTTTTTAATGGAAATGGTTTTAGTTTTTGCCCATTGAGTATGATGTTGGCTGTAGGTCTGTCGTATATGGCCTTTATTATGTTGAGGTATGATCCCTCTATTCCCACTTTGCTGAGAGTTTTCATCAGAAATGGGTGCTGGATTTTGTCAAATGCTTTTTCTGCGTCTATTGATATGATCATATGATTTTTGTCCTTCATTTTGTTTATGTGATGTATCACATTTATCGATTTGCGGATGTTGTACCAGCCTTGCATCCCTGGAATAAATCCCACTTGGTCATGATGTATGATCTTTTTAATGTATTGCTGGATCCAGTTTGCTAGTATTTTAGTGAGGATTGTAGCATCTATGTTCATCAGGGATATTGGCCTGTAATTTTCTTTCTTTGTAATATCTTTATCTGGTTTTGGGATTAGGATGATGCTGGCCTCATAAAAAGAGTTTGGGAGTTTTCCCTCCTCTTGAATTTTCTGGAGTCGTTTGAATAGAATAGGTGTTAATTCTTCTTTGAATGTTTGGTAAAACTCGCCTGTAAATTCATCTGGTCCAGGACTTTTGTTTGCTGGGAGTTTTTTGATTACTGCTTCAATTTCATTAGTTGTTATCAGCCTATTCAGGTTTTCTGCCTCTTCTTGATTCAGCTTTGGAAGGTTGTATGCTTCTAGGAATTTTTCCATTTCCCCCACGTTGTCCAATTTGTTGGCATATAGTTGCTCATAATATTTTCTTACAATCCTTTGTATTTCTATTGGGTCAGTTGTTATATCACCTCTTTCATTTCTGATTTTATTTATTTGGGTCCTCTCTCTTTGTTTCTTAGTGAGTCTGGCTAAAGGTGCATCAATCTTATTTAATTTTTCAAGGAACCAGCTCTTGGTTTCATTGATTTTTTTTTTATTGTTTTTTTAGTCTCTATGTCATTAATCTCTGGTCTGATTTTTATTATTTCCTTCCTTCTATGTCCTTGGGGCTTTTCTTGCTGTTCTCGTTCTAGTTCTTTTAGTTGTTGTGTTAGATGGTTCATTAGATCTTTTTCTTGTTTCTTGAGATAGGCCTGTAATGCTATGAATTTTCCTCTCTGGACTGCTTTCGCTGTGTCCCATAGGTTTTGGGTTGTTGACTGTTCATTTGCGTTACTTTCCATGAAGTGTTTGATTTCTTCCTTGAACTCCTTGGTAATTCATTCATTGTTTAATAACATGCTATTTAGCCTCCATGTGTTTGAATACTTTTTATAGTGGTTGATTTCTAGTTTTATGGCATTGTGATCCGAGAAGATGCTTGATATGATTTCAGTCTTCTTATATTTGTAGAAACTTGCCTTGTGCCCTAACATGTCGTCTATTTTTGAGAATATTCCATGTGCACTTGAGAAGAATATGTATTCTGCTGCTTTGGGGTGAAATGTTCTATAAATGTCAATTAAATCCATTAGTTCTAGTGATTCATTTAAGGTCTCCATTTCCCTGTTGATTTTTTGTCTTGATGATCTGTCCAATGCTGACAGTGGGGTGTTAAAGTCCCCCACTATGATTGTGTTGCTGTACTTCTCCCCTTTGAAGTCCCCCAAGAAATTTTTTATATACTTAGGTGCTCCTGTATTGGGTGCATAAATGTTCATAAGGGTTATTTCCTCCTGTTGGATTGATCCCTTTAGTAATATGTAGTGACCATCTTTGTCTCTTGTTATGGTCTTTATTTTGAAGTCTGTTTTGTCAAAAACAAGAATTGCTACTCCAGCTTTCTTTTCCTTTCCATTTGCATGGAATATTTTACTCCATCTCTTCACTTTTAGCCTGTGTGTCTTTTGCTCTCAGGTGGGTCTCTTGTAGACAGCATATATTTGGGTCCTGTTTTCTTATCCATTCAGCTACCCTTTGTCTTTTGATTGGTCCATTTATTCCACTTGCATTTAAAGTTACTATTGATATCAACTTATTTAATGCCATTTTCCCCCGTTATGCTGATGTACCTTTCTCTCACTATTCCTTCCTTTTCTTAAAGCAGTCCTTTTAGCATTTCTTGCAATGCTGGCTTGGTGGTACTGAACTCCTTTAGCCTTTTTTTGTCTGGGAAGCTTTTTATTTCACCTTCAAATTGAAATGATAGCCTTGCTGGATAAAGCAATCTCGGTTGCATGTTCTTGCTTTTCATTACTTGCAGAACTTAATGCCACTCCCTTCTGGCCTGAAGAGTCTCTGTTGAGAAATCAGCTGTCAGCCTTATGGGGGTTCCCTTGTAGGTCACTGCTTGTCTCTCTCTTGCAGCCCTTAATATTTTCTCTTTGTCCTTGCCATTTGCCATTTTAATTATGATGTGTCTTGGAGTGGGTCTCTTTGGGTCCCTCTTGTTTGGAACCCTCTGTGCTTCCTGAACTTGTGTGGCTTTCTCCTTTGCCAGCCTAGGGAAGTTTTCTATAATTATTTCTTCCACCAAGTTCTCTATCCCTTGCTCTCTTTCCTCCCCCCTGGCACTCCTATAATGCGAATGTTGTTTCGCTTCATGTTGTCCCAAAGTTCCCTTAAACTGTCCTCATGCTTTTTAAGTGTTTTTTCTTTTTGCTGCTCTGTTTGTGTGATTTTCTCTACCTTGTCTTCTAAGTCAGTTATTCTATCCTCTGCTTCATTGAGCCTGCTTTTAATTCCTTCCAGTGCATTCTTGATATCAGATACAGCATTCTTTATCTCTGTCTGAGTTTTATTTATGGTATGTATCTCTTTTTTCATGTTTTCACTAAGGTTCTCAATCTTATCATTTAGAATCTTCTTATGTTCCTTGAACATCTTCATCATCCATACTCTGAACTCCATTTCTGATAACTTGCTTACCTCCATCTCATCAAAGTCTTTTTCTGGCAATGTTTCCTTTTCTTTAATTTGGGGGTTGTTTTTTTTCTCTCCCCATTTTGGTAGGTCTTAGCGCTTGTATCTATATATTAGATATATTTGCTGTCTCCCAGTCTTGTGGGATGGGATTTTGTCTTGTGGGTCCAGTGGAGCCCAGAGGTGTGTTTTTCTTACACCTCTGAGCTCTTTGCTCTAGGCGTTTCCCTCTTGTGGGTGCTCCTTTTGTGGTTTCTTTATGTTCTCCTGTTGTGGTTGGGTCTAGATTGTTATAGATCAGTCCTTGGGGGGACCCTCCTCTCAGGTTGGCTAACTGTGTCCCAGCCCCAACCTCAACATGTAGGCTGTTGTACGGGTGCTGGCAACGCAGGACAATACACAACTAAACTTCCAGGAGACAAGAGGTATCTTACAAAATCTCTTGACAGTCACAATGAAAACAACCCACATGAAAACAGAACTGGGAGAGTGAAGGGAGAACACACACACACACACACACACACACACACACACACACAAGAATGCTTAAAACAAAAGAGAAAAAGAAAAGTCACGCTGAGAGAGAGAGAGATGTATATTATTGTTTATTGTTAATACTGGTGAAAATTTAGAAAATAATAATAAACTAAAATGCAAAAAATAGAGAAGCTACTGGGAGATAACAGAAGCAGAGAAAAGATTCTGAAAGAAAGGCCAGCAAAAAATTAAGGGAGAAAATAGAAATAGGATAATAGTTGAAAATGAGAAAACAAAAATACAATAAAGAGAATAAGAGAAACTAACAATTGGACAGGAAGACAGAAAGGAGCATAATGAAAGGATGAAAGAAAAGCATAAAAAGAAAGGAGAAAAAGAAGAAAAAAGTTATTGCAATGGATTGAGAGGAGAGAGAGGGAGAGATAAGGCCCAGACAGGCAGGGAGTCTGGTAAGAGAATTGGGGGAAAGTATAGAGGAAAGCAGTAAATTTGGTTATAATGATAAAGTCCTAGTCGTTAAGGAGGGATATCATGAAAGTCTTGATATTAGAAGCAAGGATAAAACAAAACAAAGCAAAGAAACAAAACAAAACAGAGAAACATAAAAAAAGCAAGCTATGCAAAATAAAATTCTTTGAAAAAATAAAAAAATAAGAATAATTAAAAATTTAAAAATATTAAAAAAAATTATTATAAAATTTAAAAAGAAAAGAAAACAAATAATTTTTTTCCTTTCTCTTCTTCCTAAGGGTAATAGAGAAAAAACAAACAAACAAAGAAACAGACAGTCAACCCAGTGAATTTCTTCTGGGCAGCTTATGTTGCCTGCAGCTCACCATTTTGTGTGCTGATTTCCATTCTCCTGGGAGGTACTTGTGTATCAGCCAATGTGAGGAGCTGTCTAGGTTGGCTGTGGTGTCCTTAGGTAGATGGTTGACCTGAGGCTCTCTATGGGCCACCTCCTCTTATCAGCTATTTTGCAACTTTGTAGTTGCCTTGTCTTGCTCCAGAGTCTTCTGTAGGGTCTTTAGGGTGCAGGGTGGCTAGTGTAGCTCAGGGTATCACCGCCCTTACTTAGAGGTTTTGCTGTCAGGCGCTCACTCTGTGGGGGTTAGCCTCTGCTCCACAGCCAGCTCCTCAGTCCCCACCCTGTCCTCTGAGTCTAGTTTCCCAGGCTCTGCCCTGCTGCAGCTTCACATTGATTTCAGCCTGTTGCCTTTTCTGTATATGCCGTTTCAGCAGCCTGGGCTCAGTGGGTTCAATTAAAGAACATTCCAGTGAGCTCTTTGACTGCCCAGCCCCCAGCCGGAGTTTTCAGCATTTCCTCCAGTTCCCAAAGAACAGTCTCTGAGAGACTTATTCTTTTAATGTCCTCCTGTGAGCTGCTCCCCCTTCCCCCTCAGGACTCTGCCCTGCCAGGGTATCTGGGGCCTCAGTGAGCTGGACCCACCCCTTTCCTGTTGGGGGCGGTGCTCCCAGGGTCCAGGAGAGACAGTTGGGCTCCGCCTATCCCTTCCCAGCTCTGGTTTGCAGGACCCACCAGACCCACCCCTTAAAGAGTCTACTGTGCAGACACCTATCCCTGCTTCTGCTTGTCTGTCAGCCCAGCGCACACCAGAAGGTGGGAGCCAGTTCCGAGATCAGACTCACAAAGTCTCTGCCCTGCAAGGCACTCACAGGGACGGAACCCAAAGCCAGCTCCACGCAGCTCCCTGCAGCTCTCAGCAAAGCTGGGGCAGCTCTACACACTACCACGGCCCGCTCAGGGCTGGTCACAGGCCCCAGCCTCTCCGCACCAGGAGCTCAGGGCGGGAGGGCTCTTCTCCCCTCCCCCGCGCCACGCAGACTGAATGCTCTGGGGCTCAACACAGTGCCCCACGGGGAGGCAGAGGGTCCCCGCGTGCGGCTGCTCAGTCCCGACCTCTGGTCCCTCACTACTTGGGTGCTGCCCACTTTGGACAACCTTTCCTGTAGTCGGCACCTAGAGCATTCGATGCAGGTCGCGTCCACCGTTAGAGGCTTTGTTTCCTAGGAAGGCACCGTCCTCTCCTCACAGGCTCCCCACTTGCCTGGGTCCCCCTGCACTGTGCGCGGGGCGCTCCTTCCCTCTTGTCGCTCCGGGTGTGGGGTCCCCGCTTTTGGATGCCATTCGCACTCCCGAGTGGCAGGAGTTTTGCAGCCTCCAGGCTCGGAGCCCAGCACAGGCTTCAGGGGGGATCCCCCTTCCTACGCCCCCCCCCCTTACCGGACTCCGTGATGTGTCTTCAGTGCTCCCCACTCGCACTCCGTCGGCTCAGGTGTGTTTCTCTGGTTTTTCCAAGCTGCCTGCGTAGGATTTTAGGAGGAAATCGAGTCCGTGCCTGGGAGCGGGGGCGCTGCTGCTTCTCACAGGGCACCATCTTCTCTCCTCCGCTAGCACATATTTTTATGGCTATTAAAAATTTTTGTTAATTTAATAGCATAAAATAACACCTCAAGATTACCTTATTTCATTATTTTTTATGGTTAGGAACTAAGATGACTTTAACTTGCAGTTTTCCATATCTTTATTTCCTAATGTTAATTACCTCTTTATGTCTCTTCCTCATTTGGTATATTGGATTTTTGAACAAAAATAACACACTGCCCATACCTCAACCTATTCCAGTCAAAATTTAATGAAAAGGAATGCTCTTTTGTTCTTTACTTTCTGCATGGGGTGGCTGCTCACAGCAAAAGAATTTTTTATTTTAAAAAACTTCCTCTTGCAGTTTTACTCCTATAATATAAATAAGAGTTCTTCAGCACACTTTTCCTTGATGAAAAGACAGATTTCCCTTTCAAAAGTGCCTTCCAAGAATAATGTGAATGTCTTCAGCTTCTGTTTTTTTCCTCAGACAAATTAAATGGCAAATTTTAACATCTATGATCTGTTTAGTAAGATGTGTGCCTTCTAGCAATGCCTTATATAAAAATATTCCTCTTCAATTTTCTTTGATTTGCCATCAGTTCCAAGTAATTGATCCCTTTGTATCATGGCCCTTTGTACCTCTCTACCCAGTGTCCCTTCCCCACCCTGATGTTGGAACCATCAACCTATTGTCTGCATTGGAAAGGATGTATCAGTGATTAACCACAAGCACTCTCCCCAGATATTTTCACTTTTCCATAAACTGTGTTAGTGGAGATTGATTATCTAATATTTCCATTATAAGAGGAATGATTGTGTGCAGGGCCTATTTAGCCCTGTATTGTGATTTCATATAAATACCATTATTTTACCATTCTTAGGGCTTGCCTAAAAGTAAATACATAATTATACCATCAGGCATTTTTTTCCTTTTTCTATAAAGGGCCAGATAGGAATTATTTCAAGCTCTGCTGGCGCATAAGATTTCTGTTGCATATTTTCTCCTCCTCCTCCTTCTTCATGATTGTTGTTATCATCATTGTCTACAATCCTTTAAAAATGTAAAAACCCTTCTTGGGTCCCAGCTGTAGTTGGAATTTGAATTTGACATGTGACCGGTAGTTGGCCATCCTTCATCTAGAAGAATTCAGAAAAAAAAATCCCTATGGTTATTTTGTGTGTATGTGTGTGAGTGAAATGATGAATGAATAGGATTAGTTAACTAGCTTTTTTCTTTTTAAATAATGACAAAAAGGCATATTTGTGGAAGTGCGAATAGGCCCCATTTGAATGATTAATATAATTTATCTTAACACACCTATTTTTGAGTAGTAAGTGGTATTCTCTTAAAAAGAGAAAACAGCCCTTGCCAGTTTGGCTCAGTGGTTAGAGCATTGGCCTGTGTGTCACATCAATGTTTTTCTCTCTCTCTCTCTCTCTCCTTTCCACTGTCTCTGAAAAGCAATGGAAAAATATCTTTGGGTGAGGATTAAAATCAAACAAACAAACAAGCAAACGAAACCCCCCCAAAACAAAGCTGCCAGACAATATTTGGAGCTTGGGTTTATTTTCTACCCTTCTACAGGTTGGTCTTGTGATGAGAACCAAAATGATTACATTTTCCAATGGTACATTGGGAAAACTAGTGGTGATGATTGTAAGAATGGGATTAGAACTGAATTAAAACATGGTACTAAAAGGGCTCCATACCAACATATTTTTTCCTACTTTGATTTGTATCACCAGAGTGCTAAGAAGTTGTGCTTTACATTGATCAAAAGGACTTATGCACAAGTATGCAGATAAGGAGCATTTGTGGCACTGGAATTTTACCTTATAATATATTTTTCTATAAGTCTCATAATGGAGTGTCTGCATTAATTTTTCTTTTATAATACTTTATTTGAATTTCTTCAAGTAACTTCTTATGCAGCCTTTATTAGTCTGCTCAAGCTGCCAAAAGAGAATATGACAGGTTGGGTGACTTAAACAAGAGAAATTTATTTTCTCACAGTTTTGGAGACTAGAAGTTCAAGATTAAGGTGATTTCGGGTGAGGCATCTTTTTCTGGCTTTCAGATGGCCACCTCTTCCCTGTGTCCTGACATAGCCTTTTCTCTGTGAGGGTGTAGAGAGAAAGAGGGATCCCTGATGTCCCTTTCTCTTCTTATAAGGTCACAGTCCTTTTGGATTAGGGTTCCACCCTATGACCTCACTTAACTTTTATTACCTCCTTATAGGCCCTATCTCCAAATAGTTACATTGGGGGTTAAGGCTTCAACATATCAATTTTTGGGGGGAGGTGGAGGGAAGAACACTATTAAAGTCCATAACACAGTCAAAATAGATATTACAAATTTTATTAGTAACTCCCTTGGTCCCTCACTCAGAATCTGTTTACTTCATTCTATAATCAGTTATAACAGATTTTTATTTTATTTCTAAGCCCACACAAAGTTTGTAAAGTCAAATTAGAATAAAGGAGAGGAGTCTCCCTAGAGAGACATACTGACTGACCACAGGTAGGAGCATACATTGGACAACAGACTACCTGCGATCAGGGGATAAAATAAAAATAAATATGGAAAGAAGAAGATTCAAACATCAATCAGTACAATAGTCTGAGGCCATGGAATGCAGAGACAGCCAACCTGCTCAGGTTCTTGGAAGAACCTGACGGTATTACTCATTAGCGCTCCATGGCAGTGAGTGCCTGTAATGACTAAGTCAATAAGAAAAATTTCTTTGTTTAAGAAGGAGGAAAGAATGTAACACATTTTAGACCAGATAGTTTAGGATGAACAAGTGTGATTGCTTAGAAGAACAAACCCTTAACTCTCCTGGTTCCGTCTCTAGTGTCTTTTCTTCCTGGGAAGCAAGCAAGGTTTAGGGCCCACACTATAGAATGTCTTGCATTTCTATCCCCCCCTTCTCTCCTCACCTCTGTGCAGAAAAATCTTGCTCTGCTTTGGGTTCTGAAAACTTCCTTCCTTCATTTTTCCCCCCTTAAACTTTTGTTCCCTATACCAGAGGTTCTCTGTTCTCCTAGGCAAGGGGTGGGGAATGTCCTGCCCAAGGGCGAAATGTGGCCGCAGAATCATTTGGTCTGGCCCTGCCAAGGCACCTGCAGGCGGGACTCAAAATTCAGTAAATCTAGGAGCTTTTTTCATAGCTAATTTTCAAGTTGATAATTTTGTATGGCCCAAGAATGATGGTATAAATATTCAAATGACCCTTGGCAGAAAAAACGTTCCCTACCCCTGTCCTAAGGCCCAGTGTATTAAGCTTTTGGTAACCCAAACCAGGAAACTTGTAGATTATTTCAGCTTTCAGTCCAATCCCTTTCCCTAACCCTCTTGCAGGTAAAGAACTTAAAACTGACTGAGTTTGAATGGGATGGGTGGTGGTGGTGAGGGGGACAAGCCCAGGAAAACTAAGAACACACACATTGGTCCCCAGACTTTTCATAACAACCCTTTGAGGTAGATACTGTTATCATCCTCATTTTCCAGGGAGGAAACTGAGACATTTTCCAGAGGAGGAAACTGAGACATTTTCCAGAGGAGGAAACTGAGACTTAGAGAAGTTAAGTTGAACAGAGTCAAACAGCTAGTAAGTGATAAGATGGCAGAGCCAGGATTCAAACTCAGTTTTGTCTGCTCCTATGCCTGTAGTCACCCCTCCCCCCATGCATCCTCAGTAGGAAGAGAAGCGTTTTCTAACTGATGTGATGAACTTTGTTAAAGTTAACTCTTCATTAATTTATCTACTTAACAAGTAATAGGGACTTATGCAGTCCTATTTTGTGAGGTCTCATATTTTCCAACAGCAAACCTGGGCAGTGAAAATGACTTTCTTAAGAAATGAGGCTTGGCAACTAGAGCCAACATCAAAGCCAACGCCAAAACCAATATCAAAACCAATGTCAAAACACACAGACCATGTGGCTCAAATAGTTGGGCTTGTTGGGAATTAAATAACATGATAGATACACCAAAGATACCTCTTAATTGTACAACTAGAGGGGCAGTATTTAATTTTATTTTCTAAAGAAAGCAATAAGCACCCAGTATGATTAGAAATTAACTGCTATACTCTGAATTATGCAAACAGCAGAACAGGAGGAAAACATTAAGCAAACTATAAAAAACTCTTGTCAGCATTATTTTTACTTAACTCAGTCTTCATGGTTGACTTTTGCACAAAGCTCTTTTTCTTTCCTTCCTGTGTCAGTGGTGTTCTCCATGTGAAGCAGTTGGTCTGGATCCCAGATTCAATAGCTGGAAATTTCACCCTGCTGAAAAGTTTAGGCTGGTTTCATTCAGCAGGCCGAGGTTTCATCAATGGCAACACTTCTCAGCCATATGTCAACAGGAAACAAATGCAGAAAGTGAGTCATCAGCTTTCTGTCTCCTCCTTAGGAAAGTTTCATTAGTCATGCGTTGAAACACATTTTACCCCCTTCTCTTCACCTGGTATAAATCCTTTTCACCCTGAGTTTCTGAGGCTACTACAAGCTCAGTTGTAAGCAACAAGTAACTTGGATGGTGAGCTCACACTGGAGCTGGAAGTGACCACCACTGACAAGGATAGCACAAAACAGAAAACAAGCTGCCACACAGCTGGTTGGTGAATTCAGAGACCACCCTTTCTGAGAATCTGGGTTTTGGAATGCTTCGTAGGGTGAAGTAATCATACAAACAACCAGCTGTGGAAACCAAATAAGCCTTTTCATAGTTTCCACTTTTGCAGCTGTGGAAAAACATGCAAAATGAAGGTGAGTTTGGTCTGAGTGCCTAATTAAAGCAGGGCCTTCAAGAATTGAAAACCATTATATTTTAGAGAAGAGTTGAGTATCCTGACTACTTCATTTAACAGCCCAAATTGACCTCTTCTTAAACCTGGAAATAATGGATGGCACCTCACAGTAGATTATTGCAACCATAATTCCATGGTCCCATCCGGTGAGGCCCCCATACCAAATATTTTTGAAATGATTTATTCCAGCCTATCAGCAGCTGGTAAATACTTTGCACTCATAGATTTGGGTAATATATTTTGTTCAGTGTCTACTTCAAAGCCTCTCAGTCACAGTCTGCCTTCTCCTCTGAAGAGACTGGAATCACCTTTACCACGCTACCCATGGGGTATCTCAGCAGCCCTGCAGTCACACACAATCTTGGCCACAAAATCTTAAGCACATCCAACTTTCTCTAGGAGCAAAGGTATGACATCAAACTGATGACACCCTCCTCTGAGGAGCTTCTTTTGACACACTTATTCATGACATACAAAACTGCTTAGGGTACAGTTCTTGGGAATAGTTGTTTCAGGTGTTATGGTGGCTTCATCTTTGCTTTCCTTTGAGCCTTCCCTCCTTGCTGCTTCTTCCTCGTTTTCTATCTTTCTCTTCTCCTTTTGCATTCATGAATAAAGGCCAAAGTGGCAGGGATGATGGTGTAGGGAGAGAGGGGACATGAATCAATTTTCCTTTGTCATATTAATAGGGGTGTGGGTGAGGAGAGGAGGGCCACTCTATTCTTCCCTCTCTCTAGTGCAAGCCCTAAGCCAAAGTCCAGTGAGTCCTGTATGTGAAAGTTTTGGTTGCTATTCATGTGATCTTGAGCTTCTCAGCTACTTTAATCCCAAGCAATTAATTCTGAATTTAATTTGGGTACAAATATGCATCCTGTTGAGAAAAGAACCCAAAGAAGTATTTATTTCTATTTGGCTCTCCCATATCTACTCACCTAGTTCCCAATTTCTCTATTTCCCTAACCTTAAAAAATATGTATTATGATGATCTAAGTGACTTGATGATGACACCCAGATTATCCTTATGTTAGGGTGTTTTTGGGTTGTTGTTCAAATAATCATTTCTACTGTGTTCATGGTTATGCACTGAATTTTAGCAGTGCTCCAGGAATCAAAATATCATTAACGAGATAATAAAATGATATTGAGCTGGGGGTCAGTGAGGGGAATCAGTGAGCTACAGATCTTTCATGCTCTCCCTTGGAATGTTGATTTAACGTAACATCTGATCTAAATCCATATAGTAGCTAAGCCCACCATGTGCTGTTTTTATTTTAAAATAAACCTCCTCAGACACATCTTTCTGGGTCTCTTTTTCACTTTAATATACTTTAAATGATTGAAAATCAGATTTTCTCATTGACTGCCTTTTGTCCCAAATGATAAATGATGGCTTCTGTCTCCTCCCCTCTCTGGTCCTAAACAGTGTTCAAAATAAGCTGGCTCTTTACGCTGCATTTTTGCTGCTGTCAGTGGTTTATATAGGGTGTGAGCTGAGCTATGGCAACTGCCGTGATAGGATAACAGCTCCTTCAGAGCTGCATGCATAGCACAAACCATGGTGGGACTTTTTTTGGTTCTTCCCCAAATAGCTACTCCTTGTTTGGGGATTTAAAATAAAAAAAGAGAAAGAATAAAATAAAATTCTTGGCAATTAATGATTTGGCAAATGAACCTTATTCCATTACACTGGATGTGTGACTTTGGGCAAAACTTTTAACCTTTTTAAGCCTGTTTATTTATCTGTAAAATGAATAGATTGATGCTACATGAATTTTAAAGTCGCTTCCATGTATAAAATCCTGTATTTGGGGCCTTAATTCTATATTAGGTGGCCTAAGTTCTGTATTTGGGGCCTTAAATTGCTTGACTCAAATTGTCTTTAATAGCGTTTTTCTTTTTCTTCAAATAAGGAATCCAAGAGAGGGACGGTATTCTTTTGTACTCCCTGTTCAAAAAGTAAATAATACCATTCCCCCATGGTTAAAGTGTCCAATGCTGAACTCATTATGTTCTCCCCAAACTGCCTTCTCCAGCATTCCCCATCTTGGGTAACAGCACCTCATTCACCCAGTTTCCAATCCTAGAAGTATCCAAGTCATTCCCACTCTTACCTATCAGCTCCTTTCCCATATCTTACCCTTGACTCTTGCAGCTCTCGGCCACTGCATTTGTGGAATGGGCTCCTTGGAAGCTAGGGCCACCCTGCTTTCTAGGCTGGTCATGGAAGGCAGAAATTCTTAGTGGAAAAATGTTTGCATCTAATCAGTGAGCCTGAGCTCCCATCCCAGCACTCGCCCCTTGCTACCAGCTCTGTGACTTGGCCTAAGCTGAATGGGAGAGCTTGGCTTCTAGAAAGCAGGACAGCCTGAGCTCCATGTATGAGTTGTGGCACTACAACTTGCTAGCCTTATGACTTTTCTAAGTCATAGTATCTTTTCTGAAACATATTTATAATAATAGTACCCAGCTCTCAGGGACTTAATGTATGTGAAGTACTTAGCCCAGTGCCTTGATGCGTCATAAGTGCTCAATAAGTGTTAATAAATGTTAGTAGCTGTCATTACTATTATTATGCTAGGAAGCTCATTATCAGCCTTAGCCTCTGTGTGCAGTGTGGCCTAGAATAAAATATTGCTGCCCAAAACTGTCTCTTGGTTGGGACAGGTATTCACTCTGGGTGTCTGTAACCACGAAGCCTTAGCTAACCTCTGCCGCCTTTCAGGGCTTGCTATGGTTCTGGGGCATTAATAGGCTTTGATTCCTCTTACTTGGCTGGGTGGTGGTCAATGGAGAATGAATGAATTGCTTTGATGTGGTACCACCTCCTGCTGACTGTGAGAATCATCCACCATACCCTGTGTACAAGATCTGCACCCCTGAGCTGTTAAGGGCTGTTTTCTCTGAACTTTGATGATAACTATAGCTCTGCTAGATGGGCCTTGTCCATCAAAGGTTCATTTTCCTCAGGCCCTCTTCTTCCTGGCCCTAGCTTCTCCCCCCCCCCCCCATGTTACTGAGTGGCCGTTGGTTTTTCCCTAAGATGGCTGCAACCAAAGCTCCCATTCTACAGGCTCTTCTACAATGGGATCTGTCATTCCCACTTCAGGAGGTGGTCAAATTTCCCTCTTCTTGAATGTGGGCCAGCCTTAGTGTCTTGTTTAATAATTAATATTAAGATTCATATTAATGAATATTATTCATTATTGTTTGGATGTCTCTCTCATCATTCATGGATCTGACCTGGGCTTTCTTACATGGTGGTAGGAGCATTCCAAGAGAACAAAGGTGGAAGCTGCAAAGTCCCTTGAGGTCTGGGCACTAGAACTCACATAGTGTCACTTCTACCACATCCCATTGGTCAAAGCAAAGCACAGCTAGTCCAGATTAAAGGGATGAGCAAGCAGACTTTACATTTTAATGAGAGGACCTGAAAAATCTTGTGGCTATATTTATCATAGTCTAAAATATCCTTCAAGGTCAAATTCGTGTGCAAGCATTCCCTATTCTATCATTAATTCATCCTTTAATTCAGTCATCCATTCTTCCATTTACAAAGAAAAGGTATCAGGTACCTTGTATAAATCAGGAACTGGGAACTAACACAGAGGCAAACTCCTTATGGTCTCACTACCTTTTGTCTCGACTTCTTTATAATATTTATCTCATTATGTTATAATTTTTGTTTACACATATAATTTTCCTAGTAGACTGTGAGGTCCTGGAGGGGAAAAAATGGTGTCTCATATCACTTTTGGTAGAAGTGACAAAATGTGATTTTAAAGTTAATAATATATTTTTGTTTGTTTCCTATTGTTCTTGGAGGGGTAGTATGTACCTCTGTGGAGGAAGACTCCTTTTTTATTTAGGGAAAATGGCTCATCACTTAGATAGGTCTTTTGTTTATGTAAAGCCTGAGCTCTCACACATTTCATAGAAAAGTTAAGGGCAAAGTGAAAGTGCAAACCTGAACATGCCTCTGTCTAACAACTACTCTGTTAGTGCTTGCCATGTCAGGAAGAAAATGAAAACCCGAGCTAAGCCTTAGGGGAAAACTAGGCAGGTTTCTCCACAGGAAAACAGTGATCAAGGCTCCCTATTCTTTGGATGTTATAATCACATTTCCGTTAGTGAAATGTTGTTAAATAAGACGATCCAACAATTGGACTTCATAAGAATTGTTTCTTTCATATCCTGGGAAAATATGGAAGAACGATTTTATTAGTTTTATAGTTTACACAACCATGCAGGTACTTAGTGGTTGAATGGGTTATTTGTTGGTTTGTTTAACATAAATGACAAGTTACTCATGTTTAAGGATATAAAACCTAAGAGTTTATTTTGCATTTTGCCTTTTAGTCTGATTTATCTTTTTCATGTCACTTTTTTCTGCTTATAAAAACACGCATGGCTTATTTTGCCTAATTTACAAATATATATAAATACAAGTATGTCTATACACTCATTTACACATGTACACATATTATAACCTGGATCAAATAGCTTTAAAGATTTATAGTTTTTCTTTTTAACAAAATTAAAATTCTAGTGTCTAAAAAGCTGATGTACATATATTTTCTTTCTTTTTTTAACAGGTATTATTGTATATATATTTTCACTTACCATTATCACAAGTACTTTCCCATCTCATTGAATGATCTTTGAGGAAAAAAATTTTCAGTAATGTAGCATCATGTATTTAAACATTTCCCCACTGTTGAGTAGTTTTTAGTTACTGTAAATAATGTTCTAATGTGTTTTCATGCACATAAATTTTTGTATTTATCACCATCGGGAGGTTTCTTAATGGCTAATTAGTGGGTCAAAGAGCATGCACATGTACAAGCTTCTTGCTCTATATCATCACACTGTTCTTAAAGGTTGTAACAACATAAAATCTTTCAAATATATAGAAGTTTCAATTTTCTATGCTCTTTCTTTTCCTGTATTGGTAATTTCATTAAAAATCACTTGGCTCAACTTACAGTGAAAATGGCATGCTGGTTTTTTATTGAATTTAATGTGTGACATTGGTTAATAAAATTATATAGGTTTCAGGTGCACAATTCTGTAAGACATCATCTGTATATTGTATTGTGTGTTCACCACCCAAGGCAAGTCTCCCTCCATCAGCATTTATCCCCCTTTTACCCTTCTCTCCTTCTCCCTATCCTCCTTCCCCTCTGGTAATCACCATGCTGTTATCTCTGTCTATGAATTTTTGTTTGCTTAATCCTTTCACTTTTTCTAACCAACCCCGCAACCCACCTCCCCTCTGACAGCTGTCAGCCTGTTCTCTATCTATGACTCTGTTTCTATTTTGTTTGTTCATTCGATTCCACATATGAGTGAAATCCTATGGTACTTGTCTTCCTCTGGCTGGCTTTACTTCACTGAGCATAATGCTTTCCAGGTTCATCCATGCTGTCCCAGAGGGTAAGATTTCTTTCTTCTTCCTTTTTTTTTTTTTTCTACAGCTGCATAGTATTTCATGGTGTAAATGTCCCACAGCTTTTTTATCCACTCATCTACTGATGGACACTTGGGTTGCTTCCATAGCTTGGCTATTGTAATAATGCTGCAATGTACATAGGGGTTCATATATTCTTTCCAATTAGTGTTTTGGGTTTCTTCAGATGTGTTCCCAGAAGTGGAATTGCTAGGGAATAAGGCAGTTCCGTTTTTAATTTTTTGAGGTAACTCCATCCTACTTTCTACAGTGTTTGCACCAATCTGCATTCCAAATAACAGTGCATAAGGGTTCCCTTTTCCAAGGAAACCATCAACAAAATGAAAAGACAACCCACAGAATGAGAGAGCATATTTGCCAATGATACGTCTGATAAGGGGTTAATATCTAAAATTTATAAAGAACTTATACAATTCAATACCAAAACCAAAAAAACCATCCAATTAAAAAATGGGCAAAGGACCTAAATAGACACTTCTCCAAAGAGGACATACAGATGGCCAAGAGACATATGAAAAGGTATTCAATGCCATTAATCATCAGAGAGATGCAAATTAAAACCACAATGAGATATCACCTCACACCTGTCAGAGTGGCTCCATCAACAAATCAACAAACAACAAGTGTTGGCATGCTGTTGTTTTTAATTTGCCTCTTTTTTTGGTGTATTGATGTAGCTTCTCTCTCAACCAGTTGTGCGCTTCATCTTTAGATCCTTACAACCAGAGAGGTGTAGTACATCTGTCTACTTGGATGCTGAGGGTTCATGTTATCATTTCCTAAGCTAGAACTTGACTCTTTTTCACTGAAAGTAAAGTCCATGTACCAAATATCTCCACAGCAACCTCTCTGAGCTCCCTAAGGGGAATCTACTCACACAAACTAAATAATGTCCAGTTCACTGAAGATTTTGCAGAGGAGGTAGAAGAGAGAGTTGATATTGCACACCTTGCTGCAAATGACTTGAAATCTTCTTGGGATGTTTTGCTTACCTCCAAGCTCCTCTCTTTCGGCTTTCTGTTGCCCCAATGTCCAGGGTCTTTTCGTTCTTACTACACATGGCACTTGATTTCACTAAGCTCTCCTAGTCTTTGAATATCCCTTAATTATCTCCGCCAATTAGTGACTCTAATTTTTTAACCAGCTGTGTCCTTTGAGGCTCTCATCCCCCTCCCCACCTGCAAAGGACTTACCAACATATTTTCTCATTAGCAGGGGGTGATTCTTATGCAGCACCCCTAAGAGAACAACATCTTCTCCACATTGTTTCAAAAGCATTATGTACACTTTTCGGTAAAGCAAAAAATGATATGTTTCTTAAGTCAAGTTCTCAATTTTTTCTTGGGTTGAGGGGGTGCCCTCAGGATCAGCATTTGTAAGGGAGTGAGGGAAACAGGATTGAACAAAGAGAGGAATTAAGCTGTGATGCAGTCACAACAGAGGCCTCAGCCGACCCTGCAGGGAGTTCTGAAACTGACATGGCTCTTCAGAGTTGTTCCAAATTGAGGCAAGGGGACTGGACCTCTGTTCCCCACACCCATGAACCAGTCCTCAGATGTGGCTGCCTTTGAGGGAATGGGAATGACTTTGGGCAGTTCCTGTCTAAAAGGGCAAATCCTAGGAAAGGACTCAGCTGGGACTCAATAGCAACCAGTACTCTTGGCAGTGAATGCCTTACTCTAAAGGGGGATATGGGTAATTTTCTCAGGGACTCTTATTTTTGAGATATGCTTACATTGAAAATCTTTTTGATTCTAAAGCATGCTTAAAATTAAGCTGGAGGTGTGTTTGAGGTTGTAAAAGCAGAGTGAGGTCTTTAGAATTGAATGGAGGTTAGGTCAGAACACTGGTTCTGGCCATTTTATCTGTATAGTCTTATGGAAATCACTTACACACACTAAGCCTTTGTTTTTACAACTGTAAAATCGTATAATAATACCTTTCTTATTCAGGGGTACATAAAAAAATTTAAATAAGGTGACTAATGTTAGATATTTAGCACTGTGCCTCCTGGTGCTTTGGACATGCTCAATATGCGTTACTTTCTGTTTTCTTTCTCCTTCCTCATTCTCTGGCATTTGTCTCAAGAGGTTTTACTTCCTTTTGACAATGTGGAGGCTGTGTACACTTGATATTCTTGAAAAGTCCTTCAAGAACTTAGAAGCCTGGGTCATAAAATTAGGAGCTTGGATCATTTGATATCTAAATTTAGTTCCAATGTTTTAATGGTGTTTCTAACATTCTGAGATTTGATGCATTAGAACACATCACTCAGTTCTTATTAGTATTCTCACTATCATCAGCTTGGTCTTAATTAACTACATTGGCTATCCTGGTGCTCTGTGTATTCGGATGTTCCTGGTAATTAGGAGAATTACATGAAAAAAGTCTTTGGGTCCCTGGCTGGGTGGTTTAGTTGGTTGGAGCGTCATCCAGTATGGGGGTTTGATCCCTGGATGGGGCATATAAGGGAGGCTACCAATTGATGTTTCTCTCTCACATCAATGTCTCTCTCTCTCTCCCCCTCCCTCTCCCTCCCTCTCTCTCTCTCTCTCTCTCTCTCTCTCTCTCTCTCTCTCTCTCTCTCTCTCTCTCTCTCTCTCTCTCTTCCTCTCTCTCTTCCCTTCCTCTCTCTCTCAAATGTATCCTCTGGTGAAGATTAAAAATAAAAGAAAGTCTTTGGAGACAGTTTCAGGACCAATGGCACCAAATGATATTCCTTTGTTGCCAGATTCTTGTGAAGGAAGCACTGATCCTGTATCTTTAAAGAGAATTCCTATTGTATTAAGAACACAGGTAAAAATAACTAAATATTTTACATACATTATTTCCCCCTTCCTAACTAGGTGGTGAGGTTTAGTTGGCAGAAATAGTCTCTCCTATTTCTTGAAGGCCAAATTCTTATTGACTGCTTATGCCTAAAACTCCTGTGACTGATCATCACCATTAGATATCACATGCACACACATACACATGCACACGCACACTTTAATCACTCACCAGTATAGCAGCTGGGCCAACTAGTTGCTGCTGTGTGTACTGACTGACCCTAAAGATGGTCTGGGAACCTCCTTGTATACTGTGGACTTTCAAAATATCTTTGAGTTAGTCACCTTGAGCTGTTATAGCAAAATATCACAGACAGGGTGGTTTAAACAACAGAAATTAATTTTCTCACAGCTCTGGAGGCAATTTTCAAGATCAAGGCTCCAGCAGGATAGGTTTCTGGTGAGGGCCCCTTTTCTTACCCTACAGATGACCTTTCTTCCCTGTACATGCTCAGGGAGTGGGAAAGGGAGAGGGAGAGGGAGAGGAAGAGAGGGTGAGAAAAAGGAAAAGGAGTGAGGGAGGAAGTGAGAGAAAGAGAGAGAGAGAGAGAGAGAAAGAGAGAGAGAGAAGGAAGGAGGGAGGAAGGGAGAGAGATAGAGATATAGCTTTGGTTTCTTTTCCCCTTCTTATAAGAATACCAGTCCTATTGGATTAGGGCCCACCCTTATGACCTCATTTAACCTTAATTACCTCCTTACAGCCCCTGTCTCTAAACACAGTCACACTGGGGATTAGGACTTCAACATATGAACTTTGGGTTGGGGGGAACAAAAATAATCTTATCTCTAAATTTGATTCTGGCTCTTGTGCAATCATCCAAGTACCAGGTAATCAGTTAGGCAAATCACTCACTGCTGTAATTCATTAGCTATTTACGAGTTAACTGTATATAACTGTATATAACTGTATATGCACAAAGTGATGTTCACTTGTTCTTGATGTTGTGAGGTCTACAGACTGAGGACCTGTTAAATTTGGTTATTCTCAGTTGGAGATTTCTTTTTAATGGTTACTTGTGGGGCATTTAAATCTTCCTCTTTTAGTTTCTATTTTCTGTTCAAATTTACTTTGTTTTAAACTTTTTTTCTGAGCACTGATTTGCTATGTTATGACTGATTCTCAGAGATGAAGCTTTTCTGTTTCATTTAGGTTGAAAAGTTGCTGTTTGAAGCTGTTTTATGTGAATTTTTCCTCCTCTTTCAGAATAAATAAGTCTTTTAAAATTTATTTTCAAGGGAACTGTTTCTTAGAAAAATGATTCCCTACAGATTTGTGATGGTTTTAATACATCTATAAACAAGGCCATTTCCCCAGGACTGCTGTTGTTACTTAAGAGAATTCTTTTATTTGTCTCCAATAAAAAGATTTGTCTTCCGTATTTGAAAATAATTGATTTTTGTTTCACTTATTCAAATTCATTGTAAGCCCCTTGGAAAATTTGATGGTAGGTGTTCATAGTTGTGTGAAACTACCTGTTCTGAGCTTTATTTGGTGTTTTCTGTTTCTGTTTGCATGGGGCTGGGTGGCAGAGCAAAGAAGGAACGATATCTGTACTTGATCTACTCTTTTCAAACATAAGAGCCTTTCACAAGCCTTAGTTTGATGCCACCTGAACATATGACTCAAGAATCCATGCCCATCATGTATTCAGTTATATTACTGATTGTCTGATATCTGGAGCAGAATGGAACTTTCTAATCCACAGCTGCTCAAAGTATGGTCCATTCTATATGGCTGGTGAACTATTCACTGCTGGTGAACAATACATTAAAAATTGAGAGTAAGAATTTAAAAACTTTCATAGCCATTTGACATTGCAAAGATACCCAAATGCATATTCATTGATCTCATCTTCTTGACCTGCTATAGACCTGCACTGTTCAGTATAGTAGCCACTAACTTCATGTGGCTAATTAGTGTTTGAAATGTTGCTAGTCTGAATTGAGATGCCTGTAAATGTAAACTATACACTGGATTTCAAAGGCTAAGTACAATAAAAAGAATATAAAATGTCTCCTTAGTAATGTTTTTATATGTTACAATGATAATATTTTGCATATATTGGGTTAAATAAAACATATTATAAAATTAAGGTCACTTGTTTCTTTTTACTTTGAAATAGACTTTACTTTTTAGAGCAGTTTTAGGTTCATAACAAAAACAAGCAGAAAGTATAGGAAGTTCCCATACACCCCTGCTCCCCTAAATGCATAGTCTCCCCCATTATCAACATGCCCTACAAGGCTGGCACATTTCTCACATTTGATGAACCTATATTCACACATCATTGTCACCCCAAGTCCATAGTTTGCATTAGGGTTCACTCTTGGTGTGTATATTATATGGGTTTGGACAAATGTATAATGATATATATCTGTTGTTATAGTGTCATAAAGAAAAGTTTCACTGCCTTAAAAATCCTCTGTACTTTGCCTACTCATCCCTCCCTCCTGACCCCTGGCAACCACTGATCTTTTTACCATCTCCATTGTTTTTCCTTTTCAAGAATGTCATTTAGTTGGAATCATATAGTATTTAGCTTTTTCTGATTGGCTTTTTTCACTTAGTAATATGCATTTGAGTTTCTTTCATGTCTTTTCATGCTTGATAGCTCGTTTCTTTTTAGTGCTGAATAATATTGCGTTGTCTTGTATACCACAGTTTATCCATTCACCCACCGAAGGACATCTTGGTTGCTTCTAAGTTTTGGCAATTATGAATAAGCTGCTATAAATATCCATGTGCAGATTTTTGTGTGGATGTGTTTTCAGCTCTTTTGGGTAAATATCAAGCAGTGTAATTCCTGTATTGTATGGTAAGAGTATGTTTGGTTTTGTAAAAAAACACCAAACTGTCTTCTAAAGTTGCTGTACCATTTTCAATTACCATGACCAGCATTTAGTGTTAGTGTTATGGATTTTGGCCATTCTAGTAGGTGTACGGTGGTATCTCATAGTTATTTTAATTTGCATTTTCCTAATGACATATGATATGGAATATCTTTTCATATGCTTATTTGCTATCTGTAGATCATCTTTGGTAAGCTGTCTATTCAGTTATTCTGCTCATTTTTAAATCAGAATTTTTTTCTTCTTATTGTTTAAAGTTCTTTGTATATTTTAGATAACAGTCCTTTACTAAATGCGTCTTTTGCCAATATTTTCTCCAAGTCTGAGGCTTGTCTTCTTATTCTCTTCAGAGTATCTTGTGCAGAGCAGAATTTAAAAAAAAATGTAATGAAGCAGCTTATCAATGATTTCTTTCATGGATTGTGCATTTGGTGTGTATCTAAAATGTCATCACCATGCACATGGTCATCTAGATTTTCTCCTATATTATCTTCTAGGAGTTTCGAGTTTTGAACTTTACATTTAGGTCTATGAACTCTTTTGAGCTAATTTTTGTGAAAGGTGTAACGTTTCTATCTAGATTCTTTTTTTTTTTTTTTTTTTTTTTTATGTGATGTCCAGTTGTTCTAGCACATTTGTTGAAAAGACTGTCTTTTTTCCATAGTATTGCCTTTGCTCCTTTTCAAAGATCAGTTGACTATATGTGTGTCTATTTCTGGGCTTTTTGTTTTATTCCATTTATCTATTTGCCTGTTCTATTGTCAATACTACACTGTCTTATTAGTGTAACTTTATAGTAAGTCTTGAAGTTGGGTAGCATCAGCCCACCAACTTTGTTCTTCTCTTTTAATATTATGTTGGCTATTCTGGGTCTTTTGCCTCTCCATATAAATTTTAGAGTCAATTTGTCAATATTTACAAAGTAACTTGCTGAGATTTTGACTGGGGTTGTGTTGAATCTATAGATTAAGTTGAGAAGAACTGACATCTTGACAATATTGAGTCTTTCTCTTATTTTTTTAACGTAGCTACTAGAAAATTATTACATATGTGACTTTCATTGTATTTTTATTGAACTGTGTGGTTAGAGATCACGTCAGGTGTTGTTTACATGTAATTTAAGAAACACTGCTTTCTACACCCTTGTGCAATGACCTTGTCTTGTGCAGTAAAGCAAGGACTGGGCACTTCAGGTAGTTTTTCATGTTCCTGAATATTATTTACTTTAAACATCTGCTAGAGTCATTGGCACCTTCTCAAGTTTGTCCTCAAGTCACAGATCACAGCTAAATTAGTACATTCCACTGGTCTCATTTGCATAAGTTAGGTATTACCCTAAAGGGCATCATGTATATGTGTGTGTGTGTGTGTGTATACCAAAAGCATTCCTCTCCCCACCTCTCACTAAGCCCCTCACCTCTTTTTGGTTCACTATGAAAACTTCTTCTCTATTTCCTGAGTTCATCTTGTGTGACCAGTTCATAATCACATCTGGGTTCACCATACTGATGGGTTAATCCACGCATTCCACTCAAAACTGAGCTCCAGTGTTGTTTCCTCTGTGAAACTTCCCCACCCACTGCCCTAAACTAGAGCTTCTGTTATATGATTTCCCATAGTACCTTCTTTTTTCCTGCATCTAAATGCTTACCAGATTGCATTGTAAGTGTTGCCCAGTAGGCCTTCCCCACTTGAAGCCTCTAGAGCTCAGGAGGTTTGCTTTATTTATCTTTGTAATGATACTATCTGGGCAATTAAATGCATAATGTAACTCTTTCAAATATTCCCCAGATTGAAGCTGCAATGAGTTTTTTAAAAAGTCAGCAACATATTTTGAATAACTGGTATCAGTCATCCAATCAACAAATATTTTTTGGCTACTTTCTTTGAAAAGTGCTGTTCTGGGTACTTTATTGGGGATACGTTCCCTCCTCCCTTAAGAAGCCTTACCAGTTATTTTATGTCATCCTCTGAATCCCCTTTTTATGTGTAGAAAAATCCATGAGTGTTGGTGGTAGGAAAGGTTCACTTCCCACTAGGAAAACTTTAGATGCCTGATCTACACTTCCCTAGTTTCCTTTGCAGGTAGGGCATGTGCACATGACTGGAGCTCATTGACTCAGACACACTCCTTCAACATCGGGCCTGGGAGCAGTGGCTCAAAGAAGTAGGCACTGGGGAGAATCCATGGCTTCCTAGAAAGCAGTGTAGGTGGTAAGGCCACAGTGTCTGGCACTTGGGGCTGGTAACAGCAGAATCCTTTTTTGGTATGTGGAAGAATTTAAGGTATTGTTTTGAGCTAGGTTCTTCAGACCTCCAGGCATTTCTGTGAGTCATTCAGTATCTTTTTGATAAATTCCTTTTCCGTTGAAATCAGTTAGAGTTGGTTTCTGTTGCTGACAACTAAGAATATTGACTGATTCAGGATAATAAGAAATAAACACATGAAACGTGAAGTAACAATTCAACATCCCAGTATAGAAAAAGTCACAAAAGCAAGAGATTCTCTGCAAAACAAACCACATGGGAAATATGCTATTATTGAAGAGGTAATGGTCTCAGCAGGTTGCTGCAGTAACCCAAGATGCTTCCTCAGAGGAGGTGGCCTTGCCTCAGGCTTGGAGATTGGGCTGGGCACACAGATAGACTAAATGCTGTGGGAAATTTGAAAGAAATAGAAGACGTGCTTCCAATCATGAAGCAGATTAGAACCTGAAAGATTTACAGAAAATATCAAAATAGAAAGAGCTATAAATACCTGGAAGGAGACTTTCCAGATTTAGCCAATAAAAATAAGGATACCCAGTTAAGTTTGAATTTCAGATAATGCATACTCTTTAAGTATATGCCACAAATATACATTTTATAATTGTTATAATTTATTATAGAGTTTAGATATTTATAATTTTATAATTTTTAAAAGTACAAGTATATATTTATTTTATCTGACAATGCTACCTGAAAGAGGATAGAAAGCCTGACCAGAAGAGCCTGGAATTACCAAGTGATGTTTTCCAAGAGTAATGGGGTTTAAACTCAGCTTGAAGGAGGTTGAAATATGGGGGAAAGATGATAAAAAAAGAAGAAATTAATTAAATCTCTACTATTTTCTGGTTGTTCTGCTAGGTACTTTAATGTATTAACTCATTCCAAGCTCAGAACAATACTGTCAGAATAGTTAAGATTTGCAGTGACTTAAGTGTCCATTGACTAATGAATAAAGTGTGATATATATATATATATATATATGTAAATATAAATAATGGAATATTACTCAGTCTTAACAAAGAAGGAAATCCTGCCATTTGCAACAACATGAATGAACCTGGAGGATATTATCTTAAATGTAATAAGCTGGATACAGAAAGACAAATACTACCTGATCACATTTATATATGGAATCTAAAGTTAAACTCAGAAGAAAATAGAATGGTGGCTGCCAGGTGCTGGGGGAAGTGGGGAGATGGCCAAAAAATACGAACTTTCAGTTATAAGTCCTGGGGATCTAATGTACAGCATAGTAACTTTGGTTAATAATACTGTATTGTATATGAAACTTGCTATGAAGGTAAATCTTTTTTTTAAAATTTTTATATCTTTATTGATTTCAGAGAGAAGAAAGGAGAGGGAAGAGAGATAGAAACATCAATGATGAGAGAGTCATTGATTGAGCCCGCAACCCGGCATGTGCCCTGACCAGGAATCGAACCCTGATCGTCTGGATCCCAGGTCGACGCTCAACTGCTGAGCCAGGCCTGGCTGGGCAAGGTAAATCTTAAGCGTCCTCACCACAAAAAAGGCATCTATGAGAAGTGATGGATATGTTAATTAGGTTCATTGTGATAATCGTTTCACAATGTATACATATATCAAAATACCATGTATATCTTAAATATATACAACTTTATTTGTCAATATACCTCAATAAAGCTGGAAAAAACAATACTATGAGGTAGGTATAATTAACTTCTTTTTAAATATGCAAGTCAAGAAGTTAAGACTCAGAAGTTCAATAACTTGTTTAAAGTTGCACAGCTGCTGAAGGGAAGAAGCTAGTTTCATACCGGGGATGTAGGGGAGCTCCCACGAAGCCCATACTTGTCAGCAGGAGAGAGTACTTGTGTGAATGGTGGCCAGCAGCTTTTCTTGTGTACAACGAAGGTTAGTCTTATGCATTGGGTATACAAGAAATGTTAGCTCTGAAAATGGAAATGTGTTAGGGTTTGATTCAGTGTGCAAGAATAAATAGGTTAGTTATTTTGGACATAAGATGTACAGTTTAATATCAGATAGATAAGTGGGAAAGAATGTAGAGGCAGGGAAATGAACTAGAGGATGTTTTGTTTTTCACATTAATTTCTACTTGGATTGATGTGGACTTGGTCTGGGGTGGGAATTTGGAAAGAGTAGGAACGGGACATGCAGAGCTGAAAAATCTTAATCCTGATAATGGGAAACCTAACAAGAGAGAAGTTCAGGTGCAAGACCAATGACCTTACTTTTAGATGTTTTATTTGTAGGGTGCTGTGGGACAGATGTACTAAAATAATGAACTACATGGGCCCAGAGCAAGTCTGGGAGACATCTGTTACTAGGTGGAGATTGAAGGTATATGAGAGGATCATACCCTGGAGGAAGAATGGAGAGATGAAAGAGAGGAAGGCCAAGGTCCAGGTCTTGGGGGAGGAAGAGGTGGAGGAAAGTGGATAGGAAGCAAAGGAAAGAGGTTGAAGGGCAGGGCAGGGAGGTAAGGGAAACAGGCCAGTAGCCTGTGGAGCAGAGCGGAGCAGGGCTAACCGGCTTATCTGGGGGTCCAACCCTGACTGGGCCTTATTCGTGTGAGCCAACCAGTCATGGGCAATGTCCATTCTGGTTCTCTGGAAAGTCAAATTCCTATTCCATAGTGTGGCATTGATTTAATTGGAGGACAAATGTATTTGAAAGATTTGTGGCATCAGTCTAGAGCTCTGCCCCAAAGTATAAGCCCATGAGCTTCAGTGTGTGCTTGTTTTAAAATAAGGTGACATAATAAAACAGTTTCAGAGTTTTTACAGCTGTTCTATGCCTTTACAATTACACAGCGTGCTGTGTACCCTGACTTGCACGCTATGCCTTAGATGACTTTTTGGTCATGGTCTTTTTTTCACTGCACTGGATTCCAAAGTTACTGTCTATTTCAGTCACTGGTGTTACAGTTATCTTTAGAGAAAATTAAACAAGTAACCATTTACATGCCATAAGTAGATGGAAAATGATCTAAAATTGCATGTTTCTTTCCTGGCAATCTCTATGCCGAGTTCTTGCATGAATCATATAAATATTTTGATTCAATGCTTTCTATTAGATCCTGTTGTCTCATGACTTGTATGTTCAAAATTCCAGATGTGGAACTTGTCCCCTGATATATTATTTAACAAAAATGTTACTCTGGTTTGCCAAGCCTTAAAGACTTGGCAACTTTGGCTTTGAGATTTAGTATATTTGAATACTATCTTCTCAATAGTAAAATATACTACATTCTTTTGTTGAACAATTGAAATATACTAAATGTTGTGTTTAGGCAGTAAAACCTAATTTAACATAATGGCAGACAGCAAGGCTCGAGGACACATGTTGAGTTTATAGCTTTTAAACCAGAAGGGGAAGGAGCACCCACATGCACATGTATGCTTTTAGTCATTTAGATGTATATCTCATTTCCCTGCTTCTGAACTGCTGTCGAGAGAGGGACTGGATGGATATTTTAGCACTACCTAGCCTAATGCAGTTTAGGAAGTTACCTCCTGAGTTGTACTGAGGTGTTTCCCTTACCTATTGAGCTTGTGTCCATGGAGAGCTTGATGTGATTCCAGGTCAGAGCAAAGGCTTGACTTGAAACTCCTCCTAGTCCACTTAGTAATGAGTTCCCTTTTTGAGGGGTTTCTTCTTCTTATGCCAAGTTTCTGTTTTAAGAGCAGAGTCATTTGATGCTCCACAAGCAGGCTCTTCTTGCTTCTCTCTTTTTCAGCCCACAGTAACCCAGGCCTTTGGGATGCTCCTATAAAAGGCCCTTGGGAAAGCTCCAGATATGTGAGAGCAGCAATTCAGATCGAAAAAGAGCATAGGGACCCAAATGCTAGTTTAAATATCCTTCTTTGGCTATGTTTGTTGAATGTGGCAGCCATGACCACACATGAAAGATTTGGTTAGTTGATTAATCATAGCTCACTGCCTGGAAGAGATACCCTTCTCTCCTCTGCCAGAATATCATGGTATGTTGGGCCAGGCAGATCTGGTGTTCCATACCTTGGGGAGGGATTTTTCCATGACAAAGTTAATCCCATGCTTCCCTGATTCCAGTACCATCTAGGTCTCCCTCTTTTTGGTGGTAGAAGCTTAATCATCCTGAAGAAGTGAAGAATCCCAGTGTCTCAGTTTGAGTTCCCCCAGAAACTGACCCCGAGTCCAGAAGAATTTGAGGCCAAATAATTTATTTGGGATGTTATCTAGAAAATAGCAGTGGGGGAGTGGGTAAGTGAATCCAGTTTATAAACTGGAAAGAGAAGCAAGTTTATGAAGGTACAGTATCAAGCAGGTTACTACTGTGGGCAACTGGTCTCAGTCCCACTGGGGGCCTCTGGGAGACAGTGTGTAACATGCCTCAGAGTTGCTCCAGCAAGGAAGTTGGGGTATTTGTCCTCCAACTTCCATCTATCATCTACTGAAGGCTGATCCCAGGAGAATTAGCTCCCTGGATCATATGCTTCACCCAACTTCATGATAAATACCAAGGAAGAGAGAGACTTGAGTTGGTTTAGATTAAAAAAATGAAAACATTAGGAGATTTAGGAAAACCAGTGCCCATCTTGATTCTTGGCTGTGTCTACTCATTTATCTTTGGGAAAAAAGTGGTATAACATTAATTTATGGTGCCCAAGGTCTCTGGGTTGGTAGGAGACACTGAGAGCACAGTTGCTTCAGACCTGAGCTGTAACTATCCTCTCTATAGGTATTGCTCTAATTTCTCCTTACTTCTCAGTTCATCTTTCACATGGTTCCCAAATAAGCCTTTTCTAGAATGCTGTTCTTTTCCTCTGCCCATCTCCTTACCCTGTCTTCTAAGATTCCTTTTCCTAATTTGATTCTAGCCTATTTGCCAGGCATTTCTCCTATCTGTACTCTGTGCTCCACCCAAATAAGATTATTCTGGATCATATTTAGAGTTTCTTCTAGACCTCTATTTATATTGTTTTGTCCACATGGAGTATCCTCCATGAACCTTGTTCTTTCCTTATTTGGCTTGTTGTAATCCCACCAAGCCAAATCTTTAAGGCTCCACTCAGAGTTCTCTTCCTCAAAGCCTTTTCTTGGCCTTTAACTCTTTGTGACACTTTTACTATTGTCATTTATTATTGTGGCTTGTATGTGTTCTGTCTCCTATTAGATCTTAAATGAATTAGGGGGCAAGGACCGTGTTTTATTCATCTCTACATCAATCCACATTCATCCAGTTAATTTAACAAAGATTGAGAGCCAGAGACTGCACTCAGCACTGGAGCTCCAAAGATGAAGGAGACATGGCCCTTGCACTCATTGGAGCTCACAGCCTAAGCATAGAGGTGTAATTGGTATAAATAAGTGTGTGTGTATGTGTGTCCATCTCAGTGCTTCAAACTTTAGCAAGTAGTCATTAATAAACCTACTTTTGCCCACTCCTATATTATATTAGTTTCAGGTGTACAATCTTTGATTAGACATTTATATACCTTATGAAGAGATGACCCCGATAAATCCAGCACCCATCTGACACCATATATAGTCATTACAATGTTATTGACCATATTCCCTATGCTTTTTTTTTTTTTCTAATGGGAAATCTTTAAAAGATTTTAAGCAGGCAGATGTGATCAGATTTTCATTATGAGATAGTTATTTTGGCTGTGATATGGAGAACAGATTAGAAGGGCTAAGAATGGAAGCTATGAGAACAGTTGGGGTTGACCAGGTGAAAAAGGATGGAAGCTTGGTTTGGAGACTTAGATGTGTGCATGAAGAGAAGGGAATGAATCTCTAGAAAGATTTAAGATGTAAACTTAACAGCACTAAATGATGGATTGGCTATGAGTGTCGGAGACTGGCTCGTGACCTCTGACTTTAATCAGTAAAGCTCTGAGAACCACACACATACTGATGAGCATTCTAGACATTGCTTGCAACCTCATAGGTCAAGGGTGACCAGGGGGCCTGCAAGACCACTAAGCTGGGTGTGAAGAGAACACTTTTCTAGGCATTTGTCCTGGAGTCTTCATAAACCACTGAACTTATTTAGACCTGAATTTTGTCATCTAAAAAATGAATGGATTGTATTAGATAATCTCCAACAGGAGCTGCATAAAACTCTCTGTTTATTCTTCAGTGGCAAATAAACTTTGGATTCTCTATATTAACACTTTTCATTTGAAGACTGAATGTGTGTGTGTGAAGGGGTGCTTTCATATTAAAGATCACATAGATTTTAATAACAATTTTGTGAACTTTTTAAGATTTTCTCCCCAATGGCCAGATGAAGAAACCGAGTGTCAGGGCGATTAGGTTTGTCTAATGTGACTAATTGTTGGCAAAATTAGAAGCCTTGAGACTCCTAATTCCTTGTCTGACTCCTTTATATTAGATCTTTCTGCCTTCCAGTATATATTTGTATGCCTTTGTATTCTTTTTAATCCCCCTGCCACTTCGCTATTTAAATTTTTTTTGATTTGTTCATTTAAAAATATATATCTTTATTGATTTCAGAGAGAGGAAGGGAGAGGGAGAGAGAGAGAAACATCAGTTATGAGAGTCATTGATCGGCTGCCTCCTGCATGCCCCCTGCTGGGGATCGAGCCCACAACCCGGGCATGTGCCCTGACTAGGAATCTAACCACTCTCTCCTGGATCTTAGGTCGATGTTCAACCTCAGAGACACCCCCCAGCCGGGCTATTTGTTCATTTTTAATTGAATTTATTGGGGTGACATTGGTTAACAAAATTATATAGATTTCAGGTGTACAATTGTATAATACATCATCTGTATATTGTATTATGAGTTCACCCCAAGCCGAGTCTCCTTCCATCATGTAAGGAGGCAGAACAAGGCAGTGCAACTCACTTCAAGCAGTTCTGATATTTGGTTTGAAACTACACATTCATTTAAAGCTTGAGATTTTTGTGTGTGATTATTCTAGCTGCTCCTGACCCAATTACCAAGAATAATTAATAATTTGGGCAAATTCCAAGTGTTTATATAGGGAAAATGTAGGCAGACACAGAGGACATGAAAGATTGGCCTGATTACAAGCAGCCTATTATTATAGCATTTTTCAACATTTGCTTCCAAACCAGGCAGTTACCATTTTACAAGTGGGTTGGTTCTCAGACAATCTTACAAATGGTGGTGAGTTTGGGGGTTCTCATTTCTGGAACCCTATTTGATACATTCTTGTATCTCAAAAGAGGTTTAGCTCAAGAGAAAAATCCAGCCCAATGAACAGGTTTTTTTAAAGAACTTAAAATTTTATTTTTCAATTACAGTTTATATTTAATATCATTTTGTATTAGTTTCAGGTGTACAGCATAGTGGTTAGACCCAATGAATAGCTTTTACTTGAGGGCAGTCTTTCCTTCCTGCTTAACTGGGCTGGACAGTTATGCAGAGGGTCATTTTGGTCTCCATTCAACAAACAGATATCCAGCTAGCTCTGATTGTGTAACTACCATGCTCCTACTTCTTATTTTCTCTGTTCTGGAACTGTCTAGCTTTTTAAACCAAAGGTACTGCTTTAGTAGTACAAACTGGAGAAACAGAAAGAAGGCCCACAAAGGCCCAGAAATCCTAAGAGTTTCATGGGCTTGAAAGCCTGAAAAGTCCATAAGCCAAAAGGATCTTTGGCCAGTGGTTTACTGTCTATTGCTGAGAGACAGACCAGCCCAAAATGTAGTACCCTAAAACAACAACAGATTTATTACATCTCATGATTTTATGGGTCACAAACTTGGGGCAGGGTTCTCCTGGGCAATTCTTCTGTTACATGTCATGTTCATTGGGGTTACTCGGTGGTGTTCAGTTAATGTCTCATCTGGTTGAAAGGACCAGAAGGCTTCAATCACACTCTGATGAGGATGGCTGAAAGGACACTCATGTAGCCTCAGAGCTTCTCCACCAGGTCTCTCTAGAAGCACAGTCAGACTTCTTACGTGCTCCAAAAGACCAAGCTAGAAGCTGCTGGTTTTCTTAAAGGCTGGGCCTAAAACTAGCATAGGATCACTTCTGCCACCTTCTGTTGGTCAAAGGAGTCACAGTGTAGTCTAGATTCAAGAACTGGAGAATTTGTAGCCACCTTTAATCTACCACAATTTTATTTATTTTTATGACCTAATATTCTTATTTATTATTATTATTTTTTCAATTACAGTTGGCTTTATATTAGTTTCAGGTGTACAGCATAGTGGTAAGACATTTATATAACTTACAGAGTGATCTCTCGATCAATCTAGTACCCACCTGGCACCATACATAGATATTATAATATTATTGACTATATTTTCCTATGCTGTACTTTACATCTCCATGCCTATTTTGTAACAACCATTTTGTACTTAATACCTTTACCTTTTTCACTCACCCCCAACCTCCCTCTCATCTGGCAACTATCAGTTTGTTCTCTGTATCTATGAATCTGTTTCTGTTTTGTTTGTTCATTCGTTTTTTTTTAGATTTCACATATAAGTGAAATCATATGGTACTTGTCTCTTTCTGTCTGATTTATTTCACTTAGCATAATACCCTCTAGGTCCATCCATGTCATTGCAAATGGTAAGATTTCATTCTTTTCTATGGCTAATATTCCACTGTATATATGTACCACATCTTTATTCAGTCATCTATCAGTGGGCACTTGGGTTGCTTCCATATCTTGGCTATTGTAAATAATGTGTCAATGAACATAGGGATGTACATATCTTTTCAAATGAGTGTTTTGGATTTCTTCAGATAAATACCCAGAAGTGGAATTGCTGGGCCATAAGGTAGTTCTACTTTTAATTATTTGAGGAACCTCCATACTGTTTTCCATAGTGACTGCACCAGTATGCATTCCCACCAACAGTGCAAGAGGGTTCCCTTTTCTCCACATGCTCACCAACACTTGTTTGTTGATATATAGATGGTAGCCATTCTGACAGGTGTGAAGTGATTCCGCATTGTGGTTTTAATTTGCATCTCTCTGATGATTAGTGATGTTGAGCATTTTTCCATATGTCTCTTGGCCATCTGTATGTCCTCTTTGGAGAAGTGTCTACGCAGGTCCTTTGACCAGCTTTTTATTTTTTATATGTTCAAGTCATTTTTAAGATACTTTGCCCATTTTTAACTTGGATTGCTTGAGTATTATTTTCTTTTGTTTTTGGTGTTAAGTTGTATGAGTTCTTTGTGTATTTTGGATATTAACCCCTCATCAGATGTATCATTGGTGAATATCTTCTTCCATTCCATAGCCTTTTTGTTTTGTTGATGGTTTCCTTTGCTGTGCAAAACCTTTTCAGTTAGGTGTAGTCTCACTTGTTTATATGTTTTCTTTTGTCTTCCTTGCCTGGGGATAATCTTCCACAGTTTAAGATTTAAATATTTTATTTCTTCAGTCCTAGCACTGAGCCTTGATATACCATTTACACCAGGAGCTAGTGTTCTAGCCCTCACTAACTTTCCTGGTCTGGCCTCTTCACAGCTGGGACTCGCCGATGAAGAGTGCTTTCCCTTATTCCCAGTCGCCAGGGGTCTGCTCAGGATTCTTCTGGGTCTTTCTCCTTTGGATGTTATTGATGCTTCCTTGAAGGATCCAGCCCTGAACAGGCTCCTGAGGTACCGAAGGAGTATAGTGTATTAAAAAAATTAATTCTAATGAGCCTCTTACATATATATATAAAGTCTCACATGGATACAGCTGTGAGCATTGAACATAGAAGGTGGCATCTCAGTCATGACTGTTCTTGCTCTAGTCCTTTCCATTCGTTCTCTCTTCCATTCTCCATCTTGCTCTTTTCTTTAACCCCATCTTTACAAATATTTCACTGTTGACTTGTAGGTATGTTTTTGTTTTTTTTAAAATATATCTTTATTGATTTCAGAGAGAGAAAGAGAGAGGGAGAGAGAGAGATAGAAACAGCAATGATGAGAGAGTCATTGATCGGCTGCCTCCTGCATGCCCCCAACTGGGGATCGAGCCCGCAACCCGGGCATGTGCCCTGACCGGGAATCGAACCCCCGATTGCCTGGATCCTAGGTCGATGCTCAACTGCTGAGTCACACCTGGCCGGGTGGGATGTTCTTTATCATGGTCTTAAGTTAGGCTTCCTTAGAAGCAGACCCTGAGATAAGGATTTGAGGTCAAGTAGTATATTTGAGAAGTGATCAACTTAGAACTATTAGGTTAAAGGAGAGGTACAAGAAAAGGAAAGGTGAGCAGGTTATAGGTGTGGGCAACTGGGGCTCAGTCCCACTGGGCACCTCTGGGAGACAGTGAAGAACATGACTCTGAGTTGTCCTACGTGAGGGGTGAGGGAGCTAGGTTATTTATTGTGAATAAAGTTAAATGGAAAAGAAGTGTGTTTGAGGAAAACTGATTTTGTTTATATGCCCTATAGAACTATTTAATTTACCAAATCATGTGCATGTATAAGTAATAAAAAATAAACTATAGAGATTACTATTAAGAATTATATTTATTTGCCTGTGTCAGATAATCTGATAATTTTATCATTCTAACAGAGCACCTTTTAAAGTTCCATTTCATTAATATTTATTATTATTTTTAGTTTGTCTTTGAGGCTCAAAGGGTACTTTAGAGCACCCATTGTGTATGTGGCATTATACCAGGCACTGGGAGAGATGAAAGGGATTTGGAAGATAGAGTGACTTTAGTTCCAGCCTTCTAGAATTTATAACAGAGCAGGGAGAAAAGTTACATGCTAGAAGTGACAGAGATCATATAATTTCTACAATTTATTATAAATTCATTTTAAGGTTATATGCAAGCCAGTGTGAAACAGTGTAACGTAGGATGTACATAGTTACACTAAAGGAATGATAAGTAAGAAGAATACCACTGTAGGGTAAGTGCAGGAGAAAGTTAATTTAGTGCTTCACCTGAAAGATATGGCTTACAGAAAAGAAAGAGGAAGGAAAGTGCAGAGAGATGGAGTGGTATGAGCAAGATCATGGTGGTTTTCCATTAGGTTGCAGAGGGAAACTGGTGAAACCGATCAGTTGGAGCCAAGTGATGAAGAAGGGCCACTTAGGCCCAGGTGACGAAGAACCTTGCCAACCAGGCAGAGGTCTTGGAACTGGATTGAATTCAGAAGTTAGAGAAGAGGCAGAGTCAAAAGGTATTTTATTTTCCTGTTTAATATGAGATTGTTTATTTTTAGTTGAGGTATAACTTACACAAAATAAGATGGTCAATTTTTTTAAAAAAAATTTATTATTGTTTAGAATATTACAGATGTCCCTTTTTCTTCCCAATGACCCATTTCACCCCGTTCCTTCCCCCTCCCCAGTCCCTCTCCCCACCATTGTCCATGTCCTTGGGTTGTACATATATGTCTATAAATTCTTTGGTTACTCTCTCCCCTCCCACCTACCCACCCTCCTTCCTCCCTCTGTCATTCATCAGTCTCATCTATGTTTCCATGTCATTGAATCTATTCTGTTCATCAGTTTATTAAGTTCTTTAGATGCCACGTATAAGCGAGATCATGTGATATTTGTCTTTCACTGCCTGGCAGTTTGAAAAATTTATATCCAAGTAACCACCATCCAGATAAAGATATGGAGCATTTCCATCACCCAGGAAGGGCCCTTTATGCACCTTCCAGTGAATAACTACCAGGCTCTCACTTCTTAACCGTTATTAAGAAGCGTTGTTGAACTCTTCTTGAACTTCATGTACATTGAATCATACAATGTGTATTCATTTATGACTGGCTTCTTTCACTCAACTTAATATTTTGAGATAAATAGTTTGTTCCTTTTTATTGATTTGTTTATCCATTCGCCTTTTAACGGAAATGTGGGTTGTTTACAATTGTGGGCTATTATGAATAAAATTTCTGTAAACATTTTTGCACATGCCTTTTGGTAGACACACGCATTCATTTCTCTAGGAGTGGGGTCATTGGATCATAGGGTCAACATATATTTAGTTTTAGTAGTTGTTATCAATTTATACTCAGACCAGCAATTGATTAGAGATGCATTTCTCTACAACCTTGTCAATACTTGCTATTGTTAGTCTTTTCAATCTTCGCTATTCTGGTTGGTATACAGTGAAAAAAAAAATTAAAGAAAGATTAATTATAGACGAAATAAAGGATAGATTAGGTTGGGGAGGAGACCAGACACAAGTAAACCAGCTACAAAGCTGTTGTCCCCATGCCAATGAGAGGACTCAACAGCCTGGCCTGGGAAATATAGGAGTTGTGGGGAGAAGGTTTTAATCTGAATGACTCAACAGACCTTAGCAGAAGCTCAGAGCTCTGCTCTTACAATATCTCCTATCTAGAAAAATCTTTCTGCATTTAAGTCACTTGCTGTAGCCAGAAGAGTGGGGTCACCTTTAATTAATATTTCTGAGATCTTGCTATATATACTGTGGATACTGCAAATATTTGAAGAAATTTAATAGGAGAGCCTGGAGAAGTTTTCAGGAATGAGAGGATTTGTTGTGGGTTAAATGAATTGTCACATGAGGATTTTTTAATGGACTTTTCTGTTTGCGTCTTGACTTGAGAACCTGGTATTAGGATTTCTTCTTCCATTCTTACCTTTTCCCCTCCCTTCTCCTTCCTTCATTCTTTTCAATAATCCCTCATTGAGTAAACATAAGCTGAGGGCTTGCTCTGTGCCAGGCCCTGACTAGGTGCCATGGTGGATCTAAAAGTGAATTTTGCATATTCCAGTCTTGCAGAGGTTCAGAGTATTCAATAAAATACTTGACGAATATACAGAAAACTATAATATTAGGCAATGCCATGTAAATCCCTACTGTCTTGTGTCTGCGACCTCTGCCTCCACCACCACTTATGACTCTTCAGTGAAAAGAATGCATATTTGGGTTTGAAATAGAGGTAAGTGGATATCAGAGAAAGTTTCTACTTTGAGGTGGCACCCAGGTTAAGGAAAGGATGGTTAATATTTCAATAGCAGAGATAAAGAAGGGGTATAACAACAACAACAACAAGAAACAGCCTGAGTAAAGGTGCGGAGAGGCAAAATTTAGTGTATAGTGAGGGAATTACAAATATTAGAATTTGGTCAGAACACAGAGTAGAGTAGTAGTATATTAAGTAGGAAGGCAGTACAGAGCCAGAGCAACAACCAGCTTGCCAATTGTGTTTATTTAGTGGGCAAGAGGGAATCACTGAATGTTTTTGGTGAGAACATAATCAGAGATGCCTTTGGAAAGATTCCTCTGGCAGAGATAAACTGCAAAACTGAATGCATAATAATGTTTTAGGAGGCTGTTATATAATAATCCAGGTAAGAATTAATCAAGGCATGTATTAGGTTGGCTAAGATAGAAAGGAGGAGATAGGTAGTACAAGAAGTTAGTAGGGAAAAAAGACGGTTCAGATAGAAAAAAGGAGGGAAATGGAAGACAGAACAGAAGCAACCATTTTCTCTTCTTTCATAATGCTGTATATTGAAAGTGAGGCAAATTTTGCGTAAGGTAGGTGTGGGTGTTTCTGTTAAGACTGCAGTCCTGTCAATAAGAGGTAGCCAGGCTGTGGGTCAGAAAGACCCAAAGTGGAATATTTTGCTGAGCTCACTATGGAATTACTTAAGAAGTAAGACTTCACCAAAGCTAAACCCCCATTTCTTGACCCCACACTTTCCTGCTGCTGTCCATATCACTCTTGCTTTTCATGGTCAGGCTTGTAGAAAAAGTTATACATTCTCATTGCCATCATTTCTTCACATCCCAGGCACTCAGCTCCCTCTCACCTGGCTGTCACCACCTCCACTGCAACAAAATTGTGCTCGTTAAGCTACCAGTGCCTTCCATGTTGCTAGAGTTAGTGGATATTCTCCTGGTCTCATCTTACCTGAAGTCTCAGTTCTATCCAACGCCAACAGATCTCCCCCCTGCCCCTTACTTAAAATGTCTTCTTTCTTGGATTTGTGACCTTACTTCTCTTAGTTTTCCTGTTCAGTCTTATTTTCTAGCTCATTCCCTTCTACTAAGCCCATACATGTTGGAGATTTTAGGCCTTCTTTTGTTTCTATTCTATGCTTGCTCCCTAAGTGATCCCATTAAGTATTCATAACTTTTTTCCCTTTTTATTGAATGTATTGGGGTGACACTGGTTAACAAAATGATACAGGTTTAGGTGCATGATTCCACAATACATCATCTGTACTCTGTACTGTGTGTTCACCACCCCAAGCCAAGTCTCCGTCCATCACCGTTTATCCTCCCTGTATCCTCCTCCACCTTCCTACCTCCCCTCCCCCTGGCAATCACCACACTGTTGTCTGTGTCCATGAGTTCTTTCTCTTTTTTCTTTTTAGCTCAATCCCTCTACTCCCCAGCCCCTCAAGTACTCATAACTTCTATTTTGATCTATATATTAATGATGCCTAAATATCTATCTCTAGCCTAGATATCTCTCTGCTGAGCAGCAGACCTATATATACAATAGAATACTTGACATGTCCACTTGAATGTCTCAAAAGCAGGCCAAATTTGGCACTGCAAAACAAAATTCATGATATTTCCCCCCAAAAGTGTTCCTCTTTATCATAAGTGGCACCACCAGCCCATCCATTTATGTATTCCAGAAGCTGGAGAAGCAATCTTGACCAATCTTCTCTCTCTTAATGCCCCATATCAGATCCATTAATTTCTTGTTGATTTTACTTTCTAAAATATTTCTCAAACCCATTTATTTCTTTACCTTAGTTCAAGCTACCAACAACTTACATATTAGCCACTATCATGAACTCAACAAGAATCTGAACTCACTCTGCCCTCTGCTTCAATACATCTTTCACTCAGGAGCCAGTGTGAAACTTTCTATGCTTTTAAGTAGGATCATCTTATTCCCTTCTTAAAGACTTCAATGGTTTTTCATTACTCATAGAACAAAGACCAAGGTTTGTATGACCTTGAAGGCCCTACAGGGGCTGGCCATTACTGTCATCTTCAGCTTTATCCCTCCCTAACTTCTCTCCCTTCTTTTTATGTCCCAGCTACTCAGACCTTTTCTTTGTTTTTCCTACTCCCCACACCCACTCCTCCAACAGGACTTCTGTACCTGCAGATTTTCCAGCACAGTCCCCTCTCCCTCCATCCTCTACCCAGTTGACTTCTACTCATGGTTTGAATCTCAAATTAAATGCTCATGGAGGCCTTCCTTGATGCCCTATTTTAGATCCTGCTAGAACTGCCTTGTTATATGTTTCTCTAGCACTGGTAATCTTTCCTTGAGAGCACTTTGCACAGCTTATAATGACTCATCTATTACTATGATTCTCTGATTAAGTTTCACGTACTTCTCTAGAATGTAAATCCTGTGAGAGGCCAGTTAAAAAATGGGCAAAGGACCTGAATAGACACTCCTCCACAGAGGACATACAGATGGCCAAGAGACACATGAGAAAATGCTCAACTTCGATAATCATCAGAGAGATGCAAATTAAAACCACAGTGAGGTATCACTTCACACCTGTCAGAATGGCTCCCATCAACAAATGACATGTGCTGGTGAGGATGTGGAGAAAGGGGAACCCTGGTACACTGCTGGTGGGAATGCAGACTGGTGCAGCCACTATGGAAAACAGTATGGAGGTTCCTCAAAAAATAAAAATGGAGCTGCCTTTGACCCAGAGATTCCACCTCTAGGAATATATCCTAAGAATCCTAAAGCACTAATCAGAAAGAATATATGCACCCCTATGTTCAGAGCAGCACAATTTACAATAGCTAAGATCTGGGAACAGCCCAAGTGCCCATCAGTAGATGAGTGCATAAAAAAGCTGTGGGACATTTACACCATGGAATACTATGCAGCTGTAAAGAAGAAGGATCTCGTACCCATTGGGACAGCATGGATGGACCTGGAGAATATTATGCTAAGTGAAATAAGCCAGGCAGCAAAAGACAAATATCACATGATCTTACTTATATGTGGAATCTAATGAACATAATAAATTGATGAACAAAACAGATTCCATGACATGGAAGTATGGATCAGACTGACAAATCTCAGAGGGAAGGTGGGGGTGGGTGGGTGATTGGGGAGAGATTAACTGAAGAATTTATATGCATATATGCACAACCCATGGACACGGACACTGGTGTGGTGGAGGCCTGGGGCAGGGAGTGGGTGCGGGGTGAAAGCGGTCAATGGGGAAAAAAGGGGACATCTATAATATTTTGAACAAAAATAAATAAATAAATAAATAAGAAAGAAAGAAAGAAAGAAAAAAGAAAGAAAAGAAAGAAAGAAAGAAAGAAAGAAAGAAAGAAAGAAAGAAAGAAAGAAAGAAAGAAAGAAAGAAAAAATAAATCCTGTGAAGGCAGGAACAGTGTCAGTTTTTGCTCACTCTTGTCTTGCCATAGTGCTTGGTTGTGTCTGGAGCTCAATAGGTGTTCAATTAATATGTGTTGAATAAATACATTGAGCAAATGGGTTGAACCAAGATATACTGTGCCTCATGGAAGGGTATTGAAGAAGCCTAGGTGCACATAGTGGCTTTCCTGTCAGCAATGCCGGCTAAGTATTTTCATAAATATCGCAACCAGAGTTTGAAAATTGTTTATCCTGGGCTATATATACTGGTAGAAATGTTTAGTTTGGCCTGCACACATTTTTGAGAAAAACTTGAATTTTATGTAAATATTTCAAAATATATAGGTTTCATGTAAAAATCTGAATTTCTGGATTTTCCCTTTTTAGGAAGCTCTAACATTACTGGGCCCAAATTTTTTGTAGGAATAATCTACTGGAATTCAGTAGGGGCTGCCTCATTTCGATGGGGTATTAGCTTTTCAATTCACCATTGTTTCCACCTATTAATTACTTGTTAATTACTTGTAGAGGCATAAACCTCATTGAGTCTGCTGGTCTTAGTCTAAGCTTCTGTTATTAAAAATGGTTAGACGCAACTAATTGAATAGCTTGATAAAATCCATGAATTGTTGCTATGAAAAACCACACCATCAATTTTTCCCCCCTAATTCTTAAGTTATCTTTAAAATACAGAATTCTTTCATCTAACCCCTTTATTTTAGAGATGAAAGAGCTGAGGGTCAGGGTAGATAATAACTTGCTTAAACTATCAAGGCTAGTTCTTTTTCTCTTGGCTGGTTTGCTTAGAAATATCAACAAAAATATTTAGGGAAATATGTTTCTTTATATATTTGCTGTTTAAATTTTAATCTTCTTAAATCTGGGAAAAAACTAATTTAAACACAGTAATTGATATTCAAGTTAATCTCATTAAATGCCTTAAATTGTTTGGGAAATTGTCAGTTGTGTAGAAGGGGCAATGTTGTAGTAGTAATAGTAACCACACTCAGTGTGTGAAAATGTGAATTAATAATACTGAGCTAATAGTTTCTTCTTATAAAGCCTGCAGATTTCTTTTCTTTTTGTCTGTTGGTTTTTGAGCCTGTTAATTTTGATTCCAGTTTTTTAAAAAATTGTCTTTATTGTTGAAAGTATTATAGATGCCTCCCCCCCCCCCCCCGCCATTGATCCCCTCCACCCTGGATCCACCCCCCAGGCTTTCCCCATACCAATGTCTATGTCCATGAATTATGCTTATAAATATAAGTTCTTTGATTAATCTCTCCCCACCCACTCCCCCATCCCTACCTTCCCTCTGAGACCCCTCAGTCTGTTTCATGCTTCCATGTCTCTGGATCTATTTTGTTCATCAGTTTATTTTGTTCATGATATTCCACATATGGGTGAGATCATGGGATACTTGTCTTTCTCTGACTGACTTATTTCCCTTAGCATAATACTCTCCAGTTCCTTCCATGCTGTCCCAAAGGGTAAAAGATCCAGTTTTATTTTTAGCTTTTACTTTAGCTTTTAAAAACCGTGCTAACTAAAGTATACAATTCAGTGGCTTTAAATGCATTCACAATTCTGTGTAGGGATCACTTCTATCTAATTTCAGAAATTTTTCATCACCCCAAATGGAAATCGGTATCCATTAAGTAGTAACTTCCCATTCCCACCTACCCTGGGTCCCTGACAACTACTAATCTCTTTTGTCTCTATGGATTTTCCTATTCTGGACATTTCATATAAATGGAATCATACAACGCATGACATATTGTGTCTGGTTTATTTCACTTAGAATAATGTTTTCAAACTTCATCCACATTTTAGCATATATCAGTACTTTATTAGATTTTATAGCTAAATAATATTCCATTGTATGGATATGCCACATTTTGTTTATCCATTCATCCATTGATGAATATTTGGGGTGTTTCCACCTTTTGGCTACTGTAAGTAAAGTTGCTATAAACACTTGTGTACAAATGTTTTTATTCCAACTTTTAAGGTTTGCATTTCAGGACCCATCTGTCATTTCTGAAAGGCTGCTTGCCTATTGTGAATGAAGTTAAAAAAGGAGTTGGCAGGCCAACTGTTTGTCAATATCTACTGACTTCTCTTCTGCATCTCTGGGTCTGGCTTGCAACTGCAGTTATATTTATAGACAAAAATAGCAGCTCGTTTTCAGTAAGCATCTACCTGGAAAACACCAGCTGCTTTCAACAAATTAAAAAGAAGAAATCAAACTATTCAAGTGATGTGGCCATTATAAGCTATCCAGTGTTATGGGGGAAATTATGGATCTTATTCAGAAGGTAGTCTACAAAAGAACAGTTTAGCTCAGAGTCAAAGTACACCTGTTGAGCTCTTCGCTTTCATTCAACAAATACACGGGTGGGCAAAAGTACATTTACAGTTGTGAGTGGCATTCTTTTGAGTTAATAAAGCTGTTTTCATAATCATAACCTGCATATCTTTTCCCATACAAAAACTGTCAACCTATTTTGCCCACCCCTGTATATACTGGGTGTCTCTAAGCCTGATCTATGCACAAGCGGTGCTTAGAGTCTAGTGATGGAAATGTAGATATTAATTAAGTAAATACACATGCATAATTACAAACAATTTTTGAAGGAAATGTGTAAAGAGTATGAGACTATATAATAGGGCTATCTTTTCTCTCCTGGGGCTATAAGACAGCCTTGCTGAGGAGGTGACTTTTGAATTGTGTAAGAGCTTTGTAAGAGCCCTGGCTGGGTAGCTAAGTTGGTTAGGGCATCGTCCCAACATGCCAAGGCTGTGGGTTCAATCCCTGGTCAGGGCAAGTACAAGAATCAACCAATAAATGCATAAACAAGTGGAATAACAAAATGATATCTCTCTCTATCTTTCTCTCTCCCCCTTCCTCTCTCTCTCAAATCAATCAATAAAAAACAAACAAAAACACAGCTGTGTAAGATAGGTAAACAAGTATTGAGTACCTAATAGTTACAGCCCTATATGCTTAGACTTCAAAGATTATTAAGTGGCCTCTGTCCATAAGAAATTCTGTTGAGAGTGGTTAAGTGAAACCTCTGTTGACGCATTCAGTATTAACTTTTTTTGACTGAACCCCATTTACTTTCCTGGCAGTTCTCAGGATGTCTCTAAGGGACAGGCTCAGTGCAGGTGGAGTAATTTTGACAGGAAAGTTTTCAAATTGTTCAGTTGTGATTCAGGCTTAAGCTCTGATGGCCTCATTGACAGAGGATGCAAGATGAAATAGTGAAATTAAGAAAGAGATGAATAGTTGATTCCAGCATTTTTTCATGGTCAGTCGTCAGCCTAATGCATTTCACAATTATACCCCAGCCTCCACACAGTTTGAGGCCACACCCTTATTCAGCAATCTGCTGCTCAAAGTCAAGCCAAGGATGATCGGGCAATGTGTATAGTGCACATGCAAATACGTAGCTGGTGGGGCAGAGAAATCCTGACCAATGAAGACACCTTATCTATGTAAGGAGCCTCATGCTGTGCAGTGCTCCGAGTAGAATAATGAGAAATGACCAGGATAATGAGAAACACAGGCCATTTGGTCGGCAACAGAATGAGGCCAGTTGGAACATCAGGTATTGCTATTTTGCGTTGTTTCAAATAGATCTGGGGTATACCATCTCTCTGGACTGGCACCTTTCTTTGGAGATCAGTTCCTAAGTGAGTTTTACATCCATCAACATCTGCTCTACATTTCAGATCTTGCCCCGGCTGCTGAAATGTTAAGCTTCCTTTCATAAGAATGTTATTATATGGGACAGAGTATTGCTGACTGGTATTAGTTTGGATATTGAGATGCCTTTTTATTTTAGGGATGCATTTTAGATTTCAGAAGGATGTCTTATGTAATGTTCACTTAAATGCAGTGCCAGATCACCTGACACGGGAAAAATCTCAATTTAGAGGAAGAAGGAATTTAAGGGATTGTTTGATATGTAAATGGTCTCATAGTGAGATTTTTCTAACTGTTAAATCCTCAAGTGCATATTAAGTATGATTAAGTTAGCAGTGATTTGTCTTACAACTTTTCAAGAACCCCTTTACTGAAAATGAGATTATTGAGAATGAATTATCAGTTACATGATCCCTTTATAGAATGTGATTGTAATTCTAACAAGGGCTTGCTGATTACTAAAATAAGGGCCACCAAAGAAGTGAGATATTGTATATGGAAGGCCTTAGCAGACCTCTTGCAAGAAGCAGGGAGTAAGGAAAGGAAGGGTAATGGCAGAGAGAGAAGATAAAGAGCAGTGTGAGCGGTGAGTATGACTGAGAGCCAAGTGATATGACCTTGGTGTCATTGGTCAGTTGCCTGGAGATTTTTGGACCCCACAAGCTAAGCTAGTGGGAAAAGCTGTTCTCTGGGGCCTGTGCTTGTTAAAGCTGCTCTTTCAGACTAGATGGTTGTAGCAGAATCCCTGTGGCCCAAGTCTGCTTGGAGATGCCTGGAGCTTTCTCAACAAAATCAAAGACTCTCTTTCATGATTGGGAGCAGTGAGGAGCACAAAGGGAACCAAGAAAGAGCATTCATCTGGCTCAAGAAGGCATTAGAGAAAAAAATCTGTAGAGCAAAAGCAAGTGAATAGCGGAATTAAAAACCAAACAAAAACTGTAGACAAAGAAAAACTGGAAGGAAATAACAGAGGTGATTGATATTATGGTGAAATAATTTGGAATACTTTTTTCAATTTTTTTGTAATGTGATTATATTGCAAATTTCTCATTTTAAATGTAAGGTAATTCCAGTAGAGAGAGAGAGAGAGAGAGAGAGAGTGTGTGTGAACTTCAGCCTCAGCTCTGTTACCAACTACCTATTGAATATGAGGTTTGTTATTTAATCCCTCCCTGCCTTGGCTTCTTCATGTTGAAAACTAAAACCAACATAAGTTCCTGTTCCTGTGTTTAACAATGCTGGGACTGAGCATGCTTTCCTGTCCCCATGTTGTAAAACACCAGAACAAGGGAAAATAACTTGAGCTACTTGCTCCAGGAAATAATAGTTCCTAGAAGGTATGACTGTTAACTAAAGTAACTTAGGAAGATGAACAGCTTAATCGCAAAGACTTGGTCAAAACCCTTCTTTTGCTGTGTCCACCAGTCCAAAGTTATCATACCATGAACGTGGCCCAGTCTCAGCCTCTTTCCCACTTTGTAAAACCCACCTTAAAATCACCCAGCTCAGGCTTAAAACTCTTTGAAGATCCTCTACAACTTACTTCTGAGACACTATTAAACCTGTCAAGATGGCGTTCTCCCTTACTGCAGTGAGTCTGATAAACTACTTTGCTTGATAACAGGTTTTTCTGGGAGTTTTTTGAAGACTTGACAACATATAAAAGAAAATGGTTGGACACTATACTCTTGGAAATCTCTTTTATCTTTCACTATCTCAAATTTATGCTGGTGACATTTTCTTTTTCTTTGCTCTCTTTCATCTATGAATTCAGCTACTTCTACAACTTTTTTCATGTTTTACTTTTTTATTTTACCCTCTTTAACTTGAAAGTGCAATCTAAGCTGGACATTTCAGAGGAACAGCCACTGGCAGGTTTTAGCTGCAATTAAAAGGCTGAAAGGTGGATGACAGTGATGGTTGTATAACAATGTGAATATACCTAATGCCACAGAATAGTACATTTAAAATGGTTAAAATGATAAATTTTATGTTAAATTTTATGTTATGTATATTTTATTACAACAGAAAAAAAGAAAAAGTAGCTTAAGGCAATTTCCTCTTTGTACAGGCATCATTGAATCCCAGGAAAGGGCTGCCAGAAACCCCTCTTCTTTTTTCCTTAAATGATATACATGAAATGCACCAAGGCCAGTGCCTATTGGAGAGCAAGGAAGTGCTCAGTGTGTCCAGCCTTCTCTTCCTTCTCCTTCTACAGGAAGAGCAGGAGAGACAACTTTTCCTTCCTGTTTAAAGTAACTAGAAAAAATGTTTTAAAATATTTTTAGAAAGTAACTGGATCTCAAACCTACAATATAAGGACATAGTGGATAAATACCCAGAGCCTATTTGGGTTAGTATTCCCCTCTGTTCTCACACCATTTTTGCACTAGTTGATTAGGGATGTGATGACAGGAGGGATATTGGCAGAACCAATTAGGATATCTGAATATCAATTTTTCTTTGGTAAAAGAAAGTATAATGAATACCCAGGTTATTTTATGTAAATACAAACCTTACAAATCTCAGTTTTCTAGTTCTCACCACAAGACCCATTCAGGGTTAGCTACATAAGTTGTGGGCCTATTGCAAAATGAAAATGCAAGGTCCCTTGTTCAAAAAGCAGGGAAAAAGTGCTGTTAAAGGTACTAAAATACAAAGCTATTCCATCTCTTCCATGGTTTCTCTTTTGATCTTCATGGTGTTTTTTTAATCTGCTATTTTATGTGGTTCTAAGTAAAGAAAAATTAAACATTTAAATTATTAGCATAAGTTTTGTCATTCTCTTTATATTACACAATTTTAAATGCAACTGACAGTTTTAAATGCAAATATAAGAACATTTAACTCAAGTAGAATCATCAAATTACACAATTTGTGTTTTGCAGTTTGTACATATATATGTATTGCATTCTTATCAGAATGGCAGAAATGCTGCACAAAAGGAACTCAACATTGTTATTTAACTTCTTGATGCATACAGATTCTACCAATACTTCCTACCATTGGCTTACTGATGATTAAGGAAGGCCTGAAAGGAAAGAGAAGAGGTTGCCCTATATTTCCTTTTCCTTCTAAGTTACCATTTTCTCTGAGAGTGGTTGGCTAATACAGAGAAGTGACATGAATACAAAAAAATATGATGGGGCTCCTTGGTCATTCGTGTTTCTTCAAATGTCGTCGCTTTCTTTCTGTGTTCAAAGCAAGTTCTGATTTGTATGGGAAACATGGCCTCTTGGGACTGTCAGCAACCTCACTTACTCAGTTGTGGACATCACACACTTATCTTATACTTACTTTGAGTCTCACTAAATTCCCATGCATCATGGGTCCACTGGAATTCTGTGCTTAGGGGGCATCACAAAAGCTACACATAAATGTCATGGCAAGAAGCAGTGGACACACATATTGTATGTACCTCCTCAGCTCACTCACATGCTGTTATCCCATTGGACTTCATTTACAAAACACAAGTTTAAAGATAAAATTATTTAGAATTTCAAAATGGCAATAGCAGACATTAAAACAAGCCCTGGGGCCCTTCTGAAAGTGAGGCCTTGTGGACCTACACAGGTTGCATGTTTATGAAGTGGGCCCTGGACCCATCATGGCATGATATCACATCCAAAATTTACAAAACCTGACTACAAAAAAAAATCTGTAAAAATCAACTTTGTTTTTATTGACATTTTCTTGAGACTACTAAGGAAAGGGTGTCAAAACACATTACCAAGTAAAATTTCCCAAAAATCCTTTTTAAGTTTCTCTCTCACCAAATATCTCCTGTTTCAGACAGCTGCTATGTTGGCAGGCTCTGGCCCGTGGAGCTGGAGGCTCATCCAGGACGAATAAGGGAGAGGATGGCCTGGCTTGGTTTATGGCTGGGCCCCCTAGTTGGCTACAAGCATCTACTTTCCTAAAGAAGCCCATTGACTAGAGAGAACCAGTAGGGGTGGATTTATGGATGTATTTCCCCACTCTATCAGAATGGTTAACCTATTGTTTATTTAATAAACATATAAGGCAACTGAACTTATTTTTATAAGTTTGTGATACCAGAGTGTGATTGAAGGGAAAATGTAAGTTATCAAATCATCATAGGGCAATGATTACACATAGGAGTTGATCAGTGACCCCAAGCTGAGTGGTGCCACTGGGATTTGAACCCAACTCTGCCTCTGAAGCTGAGCTCCTTCCACTTGATTATGCTGGTCCCCATAAAAGGGAAGAAGGCAACTATTGAGCACCTACTGAGTGCCCAAAATGTGCAAGGTACTTTAACTAACAATGTGATAAAAGTATTATTTTTCCCATTTTCCTGATAGGACACTGAAGCTTAATGAGGCTAAATCCTCCCTGAAGGCCACAGAGCAAGGAAATGACAATGCTAGCACCTTGGAGCTATAGGCTCATTTATGAATTCAAAGTTCATAATGCCTCCCTAATTTGTACAGGGCTAGGGGAGAATCCAAGCCTCCTAGCTTTCCCTTCATTGATCTTTCCAGAATACCAAACTGCTTCTATCGTTAAATCTTTGCTGGCCTGGTGGTGATGAACTCCTTTAGCTTTTTCTTATCTGTGAAGCTCTTTATCTGACCTTCAGTTCTAAATGATAGCTTTGCTAGGTAGAGCAATCTTGGCTGTAGGTCCTTGTTTTTCATCTCTTTGAATATTTCTTGCCACTCCCTTCTGCCCTGCAAGGTTTCTGTTGAGAAATCAGCTGACAGTCGTATGGGTGCTCCCATGTAGGTAACTAACTGCTTTTCTCTTGCTGCTTTTAAGATTCTCTCTTTGTCTTTAACCTTTGGCATTTTAATTATGATGTGTCTTGGCGTGGGCCTCTTTGGGTTCCTCTTGTTTGGGACTCTCTGTGCTTCCTGGACGTGTAAGTCTATTTCTTTCTCCAGGTAGGGGAAGTTTTCTGTAATTATTTTTTCAAATAGGTTTTCAATTTCTTGGTCTCTTTCTTCCCCTTCTGGCATCCCAATAATACGAATGTTGGGCCTCTTGCAGTTGTCCCAGAGGCTCCTTATACTATCTTCATATTTGTGAATTCTTTTTTCTTTTTGCTCTTCTGGTTGGGTGATTTTTGTTTTCCATATTCCAAATTGCTGATTTGATTCTCAGTATCCTCTATTCTCCTGTTGATTCCCTGTAAATTATTCTTCATTTCAGTTCGCGTAGCCTTCATTTATGATTGGTGCTTTATTATGTCATTGATGATCTCACTAGTTTCCTTAATAGTTTTACTAAGATCCTTGAGCATCCTTAAAACCATTATTCTGAACTCTGTATCTAGTAGCTTGCTTGGTTCTATTTCAGTTTGTTCCTTTTCTGGAGATTTCTTTTGTTCTTTCCTTTGTGACATGTTTCTTTGCTTCCATATTTTGGCTGCTTCCAGGTGTTTGTTTCTATGTATTAGGTAGAGCTGCTATGTCTCCTGGAATTTGTAGAGTGGCTTTGTGTAGTAGGTGTCCTATAGGGTCCATTGGCTCAGCCTCCCCAGTCACCTGAGCTGGGCCTTCTAGGTGCTCCCCTGTGTGGGCTGTGTGCACTGTCCTGTTGTAGTTGAGCCTTGGTTGCTGTTGGTGTCACTGGGAGGAATTGACCCCCCGACCAATCATCTGTGAGGACCAGCTGCAACTACAGCCAAAGAGCTGCTGTGCTAAAGGCACCCCTATGAAGCAGGACTGACTTCAGTGGACCTTTGGTGTTCGTGAAGTGCACCCCTTGTGTGTGTCACTTGTGGATGTGGTAGCATTGTAATCCAGTGTGGTCGAGTCTGACCATCAGGTGTACTTTCTCCGGGGCCTCCCAGGAGGTGCAAAGTCAGGGTCTGCCAGTGCCTTGCCCAGGGCCACCCAGCATGAGCTACACAGCAAACTGTAGTCGGCTGCTACTTGTGCTGGGCTTGGAGGTGTCCAGGAGAGGCCAAGCTATGAACCAATGCAGGTTGTCACTACTGCCAGGCCTGAGGCCACTTATCAAGATATATGGGGCATGCTGAAGGCAGCTGCTGCTTGTTTGAGAGATTTTAGGAAAGTCCTAAGCATGAGGCTAGAGAGGCCACTTGCATAGAAAAGCCACTGGAACTGGCTTGGATGAGCTTGCACAAAGGGAAGGTCAGGGTCTCCGGGAATCACCAGGGTGGGGCCAAAGGTGTGAGCCAGATGCTGGAGACTCAAATATGGGGCCTGCCTGCGGGCTGTGTGAGGGGAGGGCTCACCAAAGGAGCAATGGCCTCTGTCAGCCCTTCTGTCTGGGAGGAAACTGCCCCTCCACCTCTCGCCCCGATTTCAGGCAGGTTAGTTCCTCTCCAAGTGTCCCAGGTTCCTTTCAGGCTGCTGCCCCATGCTGGGGCTCAGAGGGAGTGTGTCTGAGTGAGTCTGTGCGTGAGCCCTTTAAGAGGAAAGCCAGGGACTCCTGCACCCTTCGTGACCCTCAGCCATAGTCCCTGCTGCTTTTCACAGCCCGAAGTTGTGGGGACTTCTCTCCCACCCCTGGAGCCCTGGGCTGGGGGCCTGATGTGGGGCTGAGTCCCCTCACTCCTCCAGGAAACCTCCACCACCGAGATTCCCTCCCGGGTTTAAACCGCAGCACAGGGTGTGGGCCTGCGGCCAAGTCTCCAGGATTCAGCCCTGATCCGCCCACGTCTCCTCCACTCCTACCGGTCTCAATGCATTTTCAGTTCCCTGGTTGTAGGGCTTCTGTTCAGCTAGATTTCAGGAGGTTCTGAGTGACAGTAGTTCTGTATTTTAGTTGTAATTTTGATGTGGTTGTGGGAGGCGGTGGGTACGCAGTTACCACTGCTGCCAATTTGTTCAATCTCAGATTGATAGACTCTTAAGGGCTGTTTTCTGCTTGTGTGTGGATATAGGGCTTGATGTGAAGGAAGGAAGAGCAATTTCACCATTTACCTCTTTGATTCAGTTTATGCCAACTTTTCTCTACTTTGGCCTTCCCCAAAATGCTTTCTGGTGCAGGTGAGGCATGGGGGTGGGAATGGTGAGGAATGAAGATAGAAGAGGACCATAACTGCAGTTCTTTTTCTTTTTGTCCTGCCCTAAGCTCTGTTGTGATATTTCTTCAAACATGTTCAGTGACCTGTCACCACAAGAATTCGCTGAGTTAGTTCAGTGGAAATAGTCTGAACTTACATGGGATTTTAATTTTGGCTGCTGACATTTAACCCAGATAGGTTAGAATTTTAGTGCTTGTAGCCAAAGGCTATTGGAAAAGTTCTGGAGCAGAAATCAGTTAAGATGCTTTCTTCAGAATAAATTGTGAAATAAAAACAAAGCTGTATTACTTCTAGTTTTCAAATATATACTTAATGTATAATGGTGTATAAATTTTGTGAGAGGCCTACCTTTATTTCTACATGTCTGGAGGGATGAATGAGCTGAGGATGAGGAAAGGAGTGAGAAGATAACTGTTGGAAGCACCAATGAGATCTGTGAGGTAAAAGTATCCCTGGGCTTCAGCCTCTGGGATTTGTCTGAGCATTTTGAATTTTATATTCACAAGTGGCTCTCAGCTGACTTAGAGTGGGAAGTTTGTCCCAAATAACATGCCCCCTGGACAAGAAGGTGGTCACGATGTGAAGGCCAATGGAGAGAGAGAAAACCCATCTCTAGGGTACTCCTTCTTTAGATTGCTGGGGCTCTGAGGAAGAATGGCCAGTGGAGCGCCTATGCAGAGTGAGAAGAGGATGACGTCCCAGGTTCTTTTTCTTTATGAATCCCTGGGTGACTGTACTGGGCTGTCTGCATTCCTGGGTACCGCCAGTGGTCTGCCAGCTTTCAAATGTAATCATTGTGAGTTTTGCCTGAAGGTTTTTTCTCGCTGTGGGCACCTGCCTGGTCTGCACCAGGGCCTCATAAAAAATGCCTGAGAGGTAATTTCCCCATGCTCCCCCTCACCCCACAGCAGCCCTCCACAATGACTGATGTAAGTTGGCAGACAAATACCTCAGCTTCCTAGCCCCTTGGCAGGGAAAACTCTGAGGTGTGTTCCATCCTGTCTCCTGGAGTGTCCTGGCAGGATTGAGCTACATTCGCCCACAGCAGTTACCAGCTCAATAACACTCCTTTTACTGGATTCCTTCCTTTCTCATTTCACTTCCCTTTCCCCTACTGGTACTTCTTGGATCACATCCCAAATAAAAGACTGGCACCTGAAGTCTTGTCCTCTGGGTTGGCTTCTGGGGGAGCCAAGCATGAAACAAACCCTTTGTAGCCAAAATGACAAAAAGATGGATGGTATTGTGGTGCTTCAGGTGTGACTGAGGGTCTCAGTGCTGCCACAAGGAAATCAGCTCCCCCTCGTGAGGAGCTCTGGTAGAGCTGTTTTCTCTCTGTGGTTGGCCAAGTAAAGGGCAAAGCTGCCTGGAGTTCAGGGGAAGAGCTTGGTGCCATTGTAGTTCTATGAGGTCTCAGTTATGCTTTCAAATTAATCATGGGGTGCTGTGAGAGATATGAAGGTGGCAGGTCTCAACCCCTACCTTCTAGTGGTTTATAATCCTGACAGCTAGAATGAGGCAGGTGTTCAAATAATTCCCATACCTGGTAGAAAGGAAGGGAAGAAACAAGACTCTTCCATGATTTGAGTGTTGACCATCAAGGATTTCTTTAGGCTGAGCTGTTAACTTGAAGCAATTGGAAATGAACAGGGACAAAAATTGCTTTCAGTAAATGGCACTGTTATAGAAAAAGCTACTTATTAATCATAGAAAATAATGAAGCCATAATGGTTCATATCCAGAAGACCCACATAAAATTGTTCATAATGAATGAATAAGTGGCAGAAATGTCAACTGAGGAATATATTCCTGGAGTTTATAGTCAAAAGGAGCCACTTTATTTTAGGCAAAAGAAAGCTGTATTATTTTTAAGTGAATTTATATAGTACCTTTCTTCTGAGGAGCTTGAGGCATTTCACATGTATTATCTCATTTATCTTTTATAACATCCCAGTGGGAATATGTATTATTAACTTTCAGCTTCCACAGGACTGAATTTTTGCATATTCCCTTTTCTGGGAATGAATGGACCTGCATCATTACAGAAGAAGATGTTGGCTGGAAGTCACCCACAACTTGCTACGGAATATGAGTTAATTATAATAGCTTAATATTCTGAATTCTCTTTGGGAAACCATTTTGCCTCTCTGTGCCTCAGTTTATAGGAAAATAAAGAAGCCTAGTTAATCAACTTAGTTGATATAAGATCAACCCATAACTATAAAAAGAAAAAGACAGTAGAAAAACCTCATGCATAGTTCATTAATAATATGGAGCTTGTTAGTTACAGCTAAATATTGACATAGTGTTTTCAGTAGAAAAAGTTATATATGAACTTTCTCTGCCATCTACTTTTAAGCAGGGAAATCACTTAACTGAAACTATCTAGTTTTGGTCTTAGCTGAAAGGTAAATTTCTTTGTCAAGTTAGGGAACACTGTGTCCAATCATTATTGAATAAGAGTGTTTAAATCCCATTTCTACTGCGCCCAGGAGAAAAATTTAGATATGGATTTTCTCATTAACTGGAAACACTACAAAGTTCATCCATGACTTCTTCTCCATAAATTACTCTCTAGTAAGGTTTGCCAGAAAAAGTCAGAAGAAAAATTATTTTTTCAAATCATATCTGTAGAGTAGCAGGAGGTCTCTGAGAAGCTTTGCAGAACTCTCAGAGCCATGGTCATCTTTAGGCATGAGGACATTGGTGCTAAAAATGGGGTGCCTGGACTGTCCTATGAGGAGAATCACCCTTTCTCTCCCTGTGGTCTGTGTGCCTTTCTGGTTTCAATCTGTGTTGGAGCCTTCAGGATATTGGTAAATACCTCATTGAACATACCCAAAAGAATTTCTCACTCAGTCTAAAAATATGGGTCAAGAGAAGCCTTTTAATCCTAAAATATTATCAGGCTTTAAAGTCTGAATTTAAGAGTTTAATTGTCATATTTCCAATCTGCAGAAAGTTTCATAGGAATTACAAGTCCCCTTATATATTGAAAAGGCATGCCAAGACAACAGAAATAGCTATCCTGTGAGATAGAACAGAGGAAGCTCTGCTCCCCACAAGAAAGCTTACAGTTGTCCCTTTGCCTCTTTGGACAGGATTAGGTCCTTTTGTTGATCTCAGCTCAGCCAGTTTCTTCCATGTCTGATTAATGGAGATGCCTCGTTTCCAATTTCATGCCAAGTCTCATGCTGCATTTGGTCAGAAAAAAATCTCTAACGGTTATCCTAGACCTCTTGCTAGGCTTTAAATAGATAACTTTATAAGCTTCATATTTTTTTTTTTCAGTAATCTTACAGCCATTTATAAAAATGATTAAGCGAACCTAGCCTCTTTCAGTTCTTTTGATTCAACTGAGCTGTCTCCTGTTTATAAATCCCTTTCCGTAATTTAATCCATCTGGCCATCCCTTGTGGCCTCTGAACTCCCAACAGCTACCAAACCTGTAAATAAAGGGCCCCTGGATACTTGAACAATCCTTTTCTGCTGTCAAGAAACATGTGCTTTATACAAACCATGAAAATGGAGCATTAGAAAAAGTAGGTGAGATTAAAAGGAAGAAGAATAAATATGTCAGTGCTTGAGACATAGTAGGTACACTCTAAATATGTAGTGACTGCTACAAAAATGGAAGTAGTCTGCCACATTGGTTAGGTCTTTCTTTAGCCTTCTGATGCCTGAAGTGAGGGAGGGAATGATACACCTAGAATGGTGGTAAATGGATCAGGAGGGCTAATAACTATTTGTAGGCTATGTTTTGGCAACTTTGTTTTCACATAAAGTAAGGACTCTCTTCATATTATTTCTTTAGTTTTTCCTAGAATCCCTAACTGTCCCAGGAGCTGCTTGGGTGTCCATTGAGTCCAGGGTATGGTATATGCTTCAGTGGAATCATGAGCAAGATATAAGACACAGAGTTTATACACCTCAACAAGGCACAGTATCACTTAATGGAATGAATAAAGAATGACAACCATACTTAGGCTATTTAATTAGTATATTGTAAACATTTTTTAAACATATGTTTTTATTGATTTTTTTTAGAGAGAGGAAAGGAGAGGAAGAGAGAAACATCCATTGGCTGCCTCCTGCACACTTCCTACTGGGGACTGAGCCCAAAACCTGGGCATGTGCCCTGACCAGGAATCAAACTGGCAACCTCTTGGTGCATGGGACGACGCTCAACCAACTGAGCCACACCGGCCATGGCAACATTTTTTAATAATATAAAAAATCAAGGAAGGCAGCCTGTCATTTGTAAAATATAAGTATTCTTACCTGTTTAAAGGTCTAAGAATTTTTAATTTTTAATTTTTTTTTTTAGCATAGTACTCTGCAAGCCCAGGAAAGGGGAACTTGATCTAGCCTAATGGTTCAGGAAAGGCTTTCTGGAGGAGTGGATAGCCTGAAATAGATCCTGAAGGATACACTGGAGTATCCAGGCCAAGAAAAGAGGCTTTTGCATAAGAAAATCCTGGTATTTCAGTTTTACTAGAGGGTGCAAGATGAAGTTGGGCCATGGAGGGCCTTATATTTATTTATTCATTCATTTGTTTACTCACTCATTTATTCAGCAAATATTTGCTTAGTGTCTGCAATGTGTCAGGTGGTATTCTAGGTATTCTGTTTACAGCTGTGAACAAGACTCAAGATTCACTTCTCAAAGAGCTTGCATTCTGGTAGCAGGGGTCTTTTAGAGCTCACTAAATAACGAGGTCTTTTTCCAATAGAATAGGCATCAGGAAGTTGCTGAAGGGTTTTAAGCAGTAAAATTACGTGGTCAAATTTCTCTTTTAGGAACATCATGCTGGTCTAGACAGATATAAGTGTGGCTCCAGATACTTGGTGGCTCTGATCAGAGTGGTTATAACAGCACTGATGGGAATTTTTGATGATTGGCTTATGTGAGTATAAGAGATCTTTGGATTTCCATAAGAAATAATTTACTGTTGATAAAATGTTGAAATATGGAAGGGTTTGCTATTCTATCTCTAGAATTACTTAAGACTATGTCTATTATTTTTCTGTGGGAAAAAAATGGAGAAAAATGTGTTGAATTGTTCAATTGTTCTCTTAACTAAAGAGAAGGTTTAAAGGTTTAACAGATGACCTTTTAAAGTTTCCAATGGCTTTATTACTTTATGATTTATGAAGTGAAAATAACTACAGTATAAACTGTACTGAAGACTGAGAGTAAGAATGTGATCAAAGTTCTTCAGGCCTTGACAGGGTAGGAGGTTGAATTTTTTCTATTTTATAGAGAAACTACAGAGAACTTATCACAGGGTAACTGGCCCATGAATACCCTCAATATATATTATTTCTAATCATGGTCTCCTCCTTCTCCTCCCCTCTCCTTCTCCTTCTCTCCCTCTAGACCCCTCCTCCCTATTCTTCTTCTTTCTGCTCCCTTTTTTTTCAATCCCACCGTTTTCATTTGTTCTAGAAGGATGAT
>NC_142103.1:77159574-77287074 GCF_054644295.1 Miniopterus natalensis | reverse complement strand
CTATAGTGACCATTTAATATAGCTTTTTAAATGCATTTTAAAGTTCAAATCTCTTCCTGTAGCTACTAGTGGCTATGTGTCTTATTTATTAGAGTCTAAAAGTGTGGTTGTCATTTCTATTCAGATCATTTTATTAGAAGTTTTCATGGATCCACTCTTAAATGTTTGTCACTGTTTTTTAAAATAGTTTACTGTTAGGGAGGAGTATGTGGTAGAAGGAATGGAGTAGGAAGAATTAATTTTATGTGTAAACGTTAAGGAATAGAACTCTTGAGTATGCTGTAGTTCCTTTTCTTTAAAGCCTTTTAGTTTGAATATTTAAAATACCTTCTGGTCTGTGTTTTATTTTCCATTACTTTTCATTATTTTCTGTGAGTTTCTAACTATTCAGCTGTTATCTTTATTATTCTGACATAGACTAAAGCAAAAATTGCATGTTTTTCTTATTTATTTTTGTATTATCTGTTTGGTTCACATTGCTGGTAGCACTTTCCTCAGTGGCCTACAACAATGGTAACTACTGAAATTAATCTTATCTGCCTTACAAGATTTTTTTTTTTAAAATCCTCACCTGAGGATATGTTTTTATTGATGAGAGAGGGAGAGAGGGAGACATTGATGTGAGAGTGAAATATCAATTGGCTGCCTCCTGTGCGCCCTCTACCAGTGATTGAGCCTGCAACCTGGGTATGTGTCCTGACCGGGAGTTGAACTGGCAACCGTTGGGTGCACAGGATGACACTACAACCAATAGTTAGTCTTTTTAAAAAATTTTTTTTTTTAATGCTTTTATTGATAGAGAGGAAGGGAGAGAGAGACAGAAACATCGATGAGAGAGAAACATCATTGATCAGCTGACTCCTGTACGCCCCCCACTAGGTATTGAGCCCGAAACCCAGGCATGTGCCCTGATCAGGAATCAAACTGGTGACCTCTTGGTGCGTGGGATGACACTCAATCAACTGAGCCACACTGACTGGGCTGTGTTAGTCTTTTTGTCTAGATGTTACACTGTCATTCACTTCAACTCTGGGCCTAAAGGATATAGGCATGTTTTAATATCCAGATCAAATGCTATACTAAGTAGTCCTTAGACACAGTGTCTTGGCTTGCTGCCCATTTGTACTATCCTCTATCTGCTCCTTACTCAATTGCTAGGGCCTTTGCTGCTGCCACTCTGCTGGAGCTGGATCTTCCCTCTTCTACTCTTTGTAGACTCAGGATAGTTGCTAGAAAATTGTGGAATTTTTAGAAGTCCAAAACTAACATCATAAACTGCATGGGACCTAAGGGTGTTCTAGAGGAATACAGTTAAAGTTCCATGGTGCAAGTTATAAACAGAGTACAGTAGCAGTTACCATAAGTTTTCATTAATAAAATCTTATGCTCTGGGTACCTAGGTGTGATTGTTTCTTAATATATTAAAGATTATATAATCTTCCATCTCAGTTTTGAGGTATGTATAAACATTCACTTCAGAATTCTTAAGTATAGCCTTACAGTTTTATATTCAGACAGTTTTGCCTTATTACAGAGACGTAATATACAGGGGTGGGCCAAAGTAGGTTTACAGTTCATATGGAAAAAGACATGCAGGTCACTATTACACAATAGCTTTATTAACTCAGAAGAATGTAACTTGCAACTGTAAACCTACTTTTGCCAACTCCTGTGTATAGTAAGTAGCTAGATACATCAAAATACTATAGACCCCTGGGGTTGTTTGAGTTATTTCAGTAAACCTAGGCCTCCGTTGATTAATGAAGAGACAAAAAAAAAAAAAAAAGCTGTGATAAATTGGAGGTAAAAGTTTTCTGAGGCTTAGAGAAAAGGTCAAGACTGCAAATGATAAGTGTTGTGATGCTTGCCATTTCTGTTCTGTTTATGGAGTACTGCACTAGGCGGGAATCTAGAACTCAGCAGGAGAAAGGGACATAGCTGCAAGGTACTCAGTGACTCTGCTCTAGGAGCTTCATAACCAAAGATAATTAAAGCCTAGATTGATTTACCTACAGAGCACCTTTTCATTTTTCTAACATATGATGTGGGTAAATTTGAAAGTAAGTTTAAGCCAATATTTTAAATAATTGGATTATGAGTAATTTCCTCCTACTCTACTTTGCCCAAAGAAAGAGTTTCAAAATGGAAGAAAAGAATTGTAAATGGGATAATCACCTTCACTGTCTTTCTCCACTTTGGATTGCTATAGTAAAGTTTCGTTATTTGACTTGAAGTATTTATTATAAATAGTGTTGGACACTTACATGTTCAGAAGATTAAATATATTCATTATCCACAGCTCTGTCCTTTGCATTAGGATTGATAAGTATATTTTAAGCAGAAAAACCTTAATAGTCAATATATAGACTGCTGCATCAGTTTCTTCAAGGAAATTCCTATTTGTTTTAGATTTGACCTCAATAGTCAGGGAGTCAATATTTAGCATACAATAAGAAACTGCTAGATAGAATTTGATTTCATGGTTTATTCTGACTACCTTCTTATTTTCACATTTTTAATTTTTAAAATGTTGGTTATTTTTAATCTGACTCTTGCTTGGTTCATCTTAGTATTGCAGTGGTAAGTGTGATACATCAAAAGGCAGTTATAATACCTTTGCTACTTTTATGGTTTAAAATTGTAATTGTATCATTCAATTATTAAATCATATCAGCTCCCTTGGTCATATCTCCTCACCCTTTTCTATTTTAAAATAAAGGCATCTGCACTTTTCCTTGTTTTGCTTTCCCATTTACCTTTTTTTCTTTTAATTGTTACAGAACTGTAGAAATGATAGAGGCAGAATTCTACTAATCTAGCAAACCCTGTTATCTAATTTCATTTCTCAACGTCCAGAATGTTGTAGAATCTTATAGTTTTGTTGCCACATTTAATTAGCATGAGATGCTCTTTTAATACTTGGTTCATACCTTCCACTTCCTTAAAATATTAATCATTTACCACATAGCACATCCGTCTCCTGCTCTATAAAACAAATTTTAGATCTTTGGAGTCATATTTTGTTTAAATTCCAAAGTTAAGTAGTGGCAGATGCACAACTCAGCATGAAAAGTGTAATGATTTATGTGGATATTGTAAGTGACTGTTTTATTTTGCATTGGTTTAATGATAATACGTGAATTGGTTTTTTTACCAGTCTCAGTCAATTAGTTTTTACTTCCATGGAGTTTATAAGTTGGTTCCAATTTTATACCTAAATTTAAAAGCTTAAATGTATCATGTCTGTTTTTAAATGTACAGGACATTCATGCTTTGTGGAAAACTGGTATTGAATAGAAGATATTCATTTATTTAACCTTTGGACCTTAATTGTTACTGGACCTTAAAATTTCACTTTAATAACTAATTCACATACTTTTTAAGAAATTCAGTTATTTTAAACTTAATTCATTTCTTTGAGACCTGCCATTAACTCTTTATTATTATCATCATCATCATCATCATTTTCCTCACCCAAGGATATTTTTTCCATTGCTTTTCAGAGACAGTGAAGGGGGGGGTTGGAGGGGGAGAGAGAGACAGAGACAGAGACAGACATCGATGTGAGAGGAACACAACAATTGGTTGCCTCCTGCACGTGCCCCAACTGGGGCTGGGGATTGAGCCTGCATGCGTGGCCCAAATTGAACCCGGGACCCTTCAGGCCAAGGGCCAACACTCTAACCACTGATCCAAACCAGCCAGGGCATGAACTCTTATTTTTACTTGGAGTTGTAGTTGAGAAGATTAAGAAAGTGACACCCATGATTCTATTAAGTGTGCAGTATTTCAGGAGGTTGTAGCAGTAGAATTTCAAGCCTTAGTTTTCTTTAGTGCCATCCAAAACAAGCTGATTTATATAGTTTTTTCAGTTTGGAAAAATCATAGCAAAATAAGGAGAATTATTTTGTTTTAACCTGTATCATTCTATAATTTATGATGAAAAATTACCAATTTTCTCTTCAGTAAGTAACATTACTAAGTTTTTAACTTCCTGCCATAATTATAATTTTCAAATTCTTATCTGAAAGATTACTTGGTATTTTAATGCATTGGTTAATTTTGAACTTATAATAATTCGGTGAGGTAGGTTAGTTTACTTGGAATGATTTGAAAGCTCAAGATTATGTCTTGCTAATTTTCTGAGTTGGGTAGGGACTTTAAGAAATTGGAAATAAGTTTTTTTCCTTACACTAAAACAATTAGCTTGGGAATAATTCTACCATAAATCAAGAATTTATAATTTGACAAATATAATACTTTCATTAAAGCAAAATAAACCCCAAATATTAGTAAGTAATAATTATAGAGTGTCAGAGAATAGATAGCAACTGTACACCTCATTTTTAAAATCTGTATCATTTGCTGCAAAATTTAGTAGGCTGGAATCTTGCTAAATTTTGTTAGTCAAGGGGTTACGCAGAGACTATTTTTTCCAGATTTGAGAAAAGAAAGGAAAAAGTCTTTTCAGGTTTGAGAATTGTCACTAAGATATTCTGGTTATAATTGCTGATATGATAAGAAGAGAGGCATATTTTATTTTTACTATTATCTACACCTTTTTCGGTCAAGTTACTGTTTCAACATTTAATGGAAAAAAATCTGATGGTGGAGAGAACATTGGAATTTGTATTCATCAGGCAAAAAAAAAATCAGAAAATTACGAGCAAAATAAGGAATGTCATCAATAATTTATGTGTTGTATATTTCCTATTACTTTTCTTCAATGGAAGACATAGAAATCAAGCTAAGTATTTTTGGAATCAATAATTCTTAGTTTTTTGCTCATAGATCCATCTCTCATGAATTTGTGCAACTGCACAGTGATTTAATGAGAATTTAATTCAGGATTTTAAAATTCTGTTTTCTAAATAAATGTACAGCTGATTCATTCTCCCTTCTTTTTTTAAGGAATCTAGGTAAAAATGGCTTATCTAACAGTAGCATTTTATTGGATAAATGTCCACCTCCAAGACCACCATCTTCACCATACCCGCCCTTGCCAAAGGACAAGTTGAATCCACCTACACCTAGTATTTATGTGAGTCTGAATTGACTGACTAGAAATAAATCAAACTAGTGTTTGCACCTATATGTCTTTCATAAGATCTTGCTTTAAATCAATAATGTGAATGCCCTTTAGGAAACATTAAAATTATTGGCTGCAGCTTGAATGTTTTTTGGGGAATAAAGATGTTTTCAAAAAGATTTTCTAATAGCATGTAAAACATACCTTCTTAGCTATTAACTGTGATTACATTAGAGTAGTGAGAAGTACTCTGTACTGCCCCCAATTTTGAGCCGTATTAGGCAAAAACTACCTAAAAGTATAACATTTTTTTGAGTAAGCTGAGTTTTAAATCTGCATTCTACTAGTTGTATGGACCTGAACATTGATTCTATTTTATACATCTGAAAAAAAAAAAAAAAAAGATATTATTTACCTTCAAAAACGGTACTTGAGAATATAAAATGTGGTAATGGATATGTCATTAAAAAGCTGAATAGATTATTTAAAACTGGATATTAGTTTTACTTGGATATAGGAAGTTAGGAATTCAATCAAAGCAACTCTTTTTTTATGTTTCTCCCAAATAGGTCCTCCTTCCCCATTTTCTTCCTTCAATACTCCCACTTCTGCCCCAAATGAAAAAATTTTAAACTATAAAGTTTGCTTTTAGAGATTTGATTCTGTTTTTGCCCTCTAGAGGCCAAATGTTATATTAATCCTTCCTCCAACCAGTTTTTATTGATCCTTTAGTGTGTAAGGGAAGCACTGGGATAGAACTGTGTAACAAAACTTTTAAACTGAAGTCTAAAGGGGGAATGCAAAATTAAGATTTATCTTTTATGGATCTTCTCCTTCAGCCTACTTTCATTTTGGTAATATATTTTTTAATTGTTTTTTTTCTCTTTTTTGTGTGATTAAAAAACAATATACATAAAATTTATCATCTTCATCATTTTTCGGTGCACAGTTTAATAGATTTAAGTGTATTTTTATTGTTGCAAAACAGCTCTACATATCTTTTTCATCTTGCAAATCTGAATTCTATACCCATTAAAATACAACTCCCTTTTCCACAGTCTTCCTATCCACTGTTAACAACCACTTTACTTTCTGTTTTCTATGAATTTGTCTACTTTAGAATCCTCATATAAGTGAAATTATACACAAATTTTCATTTTTTAACTTATTTTCACTTAACATAGTGTCCTCAAGTTTCATCCATGTTGCGGCATGTGATAAGATTTTCTTTCTTCTTAAGGCTGAATAATACTTAAAACAATCTGATTTGGGGCTTTAAATTTTATTTTTCCCACATATTTTGTTCAGGATATAATGGAAAAGAGAGATGTATGTGGTTATATCTAAATACATTTAGGCTCAAAAGACATAAAAATACTGTAAAATGTAAAATACAAATAACGACACATGCGATGTATTATTAAATCACAATAAATAATAGATATAAATTTGTCATAATATTTAAGTAAAGGTCTGTTTTCCAAAGATCTAACTGTATGTTCTAATTTTACAGTTGGAAAATAAACGTGATGCTTTCTTTCCTCCATTACATCAATTTTGTACAAATCCAAACAATCCTGTTACAGTAATACGTGGCCTTGCTGGAGCTCTTAAGTTGGGTAAGCTTTAATAAGAAAAAGGAAAAGTTTGTATATTTTCTTTACTATTAACTTTTGAAGCACAGGCAGAAATTTACTTCTATTTTTTTATTTTTTCACATTTTTATTTTAATATTTTCCTGGCTATAAATGTGTGTGTGTGTCCGTGTATCATTTCTTTAATCAATGTGAAGATACAATGGTGATGGTTACTGGTGATTTACTGGTGCTGTTAGTTTTTTTAATTTTTTTTTTACTGGTGCTTTTTAAATTTAGCCTTTATTTTGGTGAAACTATGTAATTATAATTATGATTTAAGTTGACTAATAAGTGTTTAATAAAAATGTAGCTAAAATGTTATGTTACTAATAAGTACTATTGTGCGCCGCCCCCCCCCCCCCCCCCCCCCCAAGTAGTTCCTGGCACCTGCAGAAATTAAATAAATAAGTGAAACTTTAGTCCCTGGATTCTTCCCTTGTTAGTGGCATGTTGAATAGGTCCAGGGCTTCAGTGTATGGTTGTGGAAATCTGACAGGAAGCTCAGGGTGTGCAGAGGCCCCAGTTGGATTGTAGGGAAACTGAATGGAACACGATAAAATATTTTCCTTTGTTTTTCCTTTTTAAAAGCCTTTTAAAATGTTATTCCAAATATAATTTTTATTTATTAATTACCTTTATTTATGAAGACCTGGGACTTTTCTCTACCAAAACTTTGGTAGAAGCTAACAATGAACACATGGTGGAAGTGAGGACACAGTTGTTGCAGCCAGCAGATGAAAACTGGGATCCCACTGGAACGAAAAAAATCTGGCATTGTGAAAGTAATCGATCTCATACTACAATTGCTAAATATGCACAGTACCAGGCCTCCTCCTTCCAGGAATCATTGAGAGTAAGTAATTACTTACTGAAGATTATTTTATTTTGGAGATATTTTATTATTTTATGTTATTTTAATTTAAAGGGGTACATTACTTTTGTAAGCATCTCATTATTTTATAGTTATATAAAATATAAGCGTTATCTGGTTTGCTCTTAGTAAAGTCTAAGACAACCTATGGGTTGATTAAGTAAATATTATTACTATCTAGTGCGATATCTCCCTCATCTCTGGGATATTTTTGTTTAGAGCAGGGTTTCTTAACCCTGGTATTATTGACATTTTGGGTTGGATAGCTGTTAGCTATAGGGTTTTGTCTTTTGTATTGTAAGATGTTTAGTAGCATCCATGGCCTCTCCCCACTTAGATGCTCTTAGCATACCCCTTAGACCCAACCCCAGCTCTGACAATCAAAAATGTCCTCAGACATGCTAAATGTCCTGTGGAAGGCAAAATTGCTCCTAATCGAGAACCACTAATATTAGAGTATTAACTAAGTCTCAAGTTTGCTTTATGCTTACATAGTTTCTAGTCTTGTGCCTTCCCATTTCTCTTCTCTACCTGGTTAGTATTTGTTATCTGATCACTTCTCCAGGAAGCATTAGTGTTATTCTTACCAACCTCGGTCTGAAAGTAAAAACTGAGGGACAGGCATAAATTATTTGAAAATATATGGAAAATTTAAAAATAAAACATTGAAAAATAATCAGGATTATTATTAAAAGACCCATAGGCCTTTCAGCAGTGAAGCATTACTAAAATCCTCTAGAACTGTAATGAGAACTTTGTAAATTCTCCCATAAAATGAACATAAAGCACCTGTAAAATGAGTTTATTAAATATATTACTCAAATACTTGTCTGTACATATCCTACAGCTGAAACTTAATATGTGCCTGGAAGTCATTATTTGTAATTCATTTGGTTTGTTTATATCTGTTTAAAATTCTGCTGAGTTCATATTTTCAGTCAAGGCAACATTTGTATCTTGTGTTTCTTTCTCACTGCCACTCCCTATAGATCCTACCAAGGAATAAAAACTGTCCTATAACTTTCAGGAGTTACAGTGAATTCATTGTCCATATAAATCTCTGTAGTTCAAACTTCTGAGATACTTCAACTATGTGGTAGTATTAGGGTCAGAATAACATAGATAATAGTGGCAGGATTCAGAGATCATCAAAGGAAAATTTGGAGGAAGAGTTGAACAGTAATGATAATAAGAGGCAGCCCGGCCAGCGTGGCTCAGCGGTTGAGCATCGACCTACGATCCAGAAGATCCCGGTTAGATTCCAGGTCAGGGCACATACCTGAGTTTCAGGCTTGATCCCCAGCAGGGAGTGAGCAGGAGGCAGCCGATGAATGACTCTCTTCTCATCATTGATGTTTCTATATATCTCCCTCTCCCTTCTTCTCTCTGAAATCAATGAAAATATATTTAAAAAAAAGATATTAAGAGGCAGAGTATTTAAGTAGGAATGGATCCATAACCAAAGAAAGATTGTTTTTTGTGTGCTTTGGAGGCCTGGACCACATTATATGTGAAAAATTTGACAAGTGTTTAGAAACTACATTTAAAGGGAGGGAGGCCAAAATGTAACGCAGTATTGCTAGCTCAAAAATCATAAGATACTGAGTATTACAGAGATAACCATGTTCTGTGATACAAAAATTGTAAATAATAGTAATTTTGCATTGAAAAGCATCTATATTGGTCCAGTACTTAATTTTCTTACTAATGTTTTAAATGTCCTATTGTTCATGTATAATTCATTGTGGAAAAATGATTTGGCCCAGGAAGACCTTTGTACATTTGTTATAGTCGAGAATAGAGAACTTTTTACCTTCCACCCTTATACATATATAGCTACATACAAATGCATGCATATACCTCTGTTTAGGAATTTTATAATCAAGATTGATACTTCTTAGGCCTCTTTCCTTAAGTTTTCTCTCCTTGAAAAATGGGGCAGGAATAAGAATCTGTAGTTTGTTCCCCTTATAGAAGACTGTTAATAGGAAGAATTCTTAGGATAACATTGTGGCTGATGGAGGAGTTTGGATACCATTGAATTCTTGCTTGTGTTTTTATTTAATGTGGTCTTCGAAGAAATTTTCATGTGAAAAAGGCCTATAGAAACTAAGTTTCAAAACAGATAATATTATCAGTCTAGATATGAACTTTTCATAGCTGGTTGTAGAATACTAAAGTGGAATGCTTTTTGCTTAATATATAGGAAGAAAATGAGAAAAGAAGTCACCATAAAGAACACTCAGATAGTGAATCTACATCTTCAGATAAGTAAGTTATTTTTAATTGTCCACTTAGTATTTCTGTTTAAAATGCATGTTTCTAATATTATCTCTTTTTTTTTAAGTTCTGGGAGGAGGAGGAAAGGACCCTTTAAAACCATAAAATTTGGGACCAACATTGACCTGTCTGATGACAAAAAGTAAGTCTGTAATCTTCTGTGAACTGATGTAAAGAAGCGTCCTTTTTAAGATTGAGAACTGTATACAATTTTCCCTTCTATTTCATTCCTTGTCACTTTTCTAAGTTAATATACAAAGTTTAGCTAAATAATTTTTTGCTAGGTTTTGCAGTTAAAGTATTTTCTTGAATTGAAACCCTTGTATAAATCTTCATCAAGACCCTGACTATATATGCTAATTATACAACCATAACATTATATTTTATGATTAATATGCCTTATGATTAATAATATAATTTATACAGCAATTATAAATATTTGTCAATTTTTTCTTTGACTGTTCAATAATTTTTATGCTTCTTATTAGGAAGTTTTCTTTAGAAAAATGTAAGCATTTCAGTGTTTCCTATGTGAAAGTAAAGTATTTATAGATTTAATTTTCTGATTGAAGCACAAGGATTTTGAAGAAGTGATTAACTTCCATAAATATTTGTAGCAGAGTTTCACTCTTGATCTGTTATTTTATTGCAGGTGGAAGTTGCAGCTACATGAGCTGACTAAACTTCCTGCTTTTGTGCGTGTCGTATCAGCAGGAAATCTTCTAAGCCATGTTGGTCATACCATACTGGGCATGAACACAGTTCAGCTATATATGAAAGTTCCAGGAAGCAGAACACCAGGTAACTTTTATGCACTAACGTATCTTCTACAATTGAAAAACAGAATTAATTAAAGTGTGAAATATGCAAAAGAGAACCAGATTCTTTCCCATTTACAGTGAATGCAGCTGAAAGAATTATCCCTAATACAATGTTTGACTCTTTAACTGGGTTCAGATTATTAAGATTTTCCTCCTTTGTATATTTCTTTTTTAAATATAATAGCCCTGGAACAATAACATTTTAATCTGGAAAAGGGATCATTGGAGCACACCTGGAAAAATAAGTCCTTGTGGCTTAAAGACTGTTGTTGATCCCACCTACTGCAGAGTAATGGGATATAGTTTTTTCTACACTTATTTTTACCATAATTACAATAAGCAGTATATTATATTATGACCTAGTGGACATATATGTGTAACAGTTTCATAGAACAATACATTTTTTTAAAAAGCCTAGGTTGCAGTTGTCCAACTGGATTGCAATGCACAGTTTACAAAGTACATGATGATATGGAGACATTATCTAGTCTGGACTTTATCACTAACCTTGTTACTTCTGGCAAGTTACATTCCTTTTCCGGTTCTTTTTCTTCATTTATAAAATGAATTACATTGGTTTTAGACTTAAAATTCTGTCCAACACTAATGTACTATCTTCTCTGTGCTGCCTTAGATTGACATGACATTTCATAGGGCGATATTCAAAATATCTAACAATTCAGAAATACTGGTGGTAACGGGTTTACTGTACCAGTGGCTATGAGCTGCATGTCACCCTCAGGTGTTTCTTTTTGCTACTTAAAGCAGCCATGGTTTGAAAACCAGGCTGCTTTCTTCTTTGTCACCTGCTTATTGAATAGCAGCTTAAGAATTGTTTCATAATAGGCTTGCTTCTGGGTAACATAGGTCAGTGGTTCCCAGTCCTGGCTGCTCATTAGAATCCCTGGTAAGCTTTTTAAAACTATATAGTTGATTAATCTCTAGAGATTGTGATCCAGCCATCAATACTTTTTAAAAACAGTTTCCCAGAGGATTCTAATGTGCAGCTAAGATTAGAACTATTAGGTTGCAGTGGTTTTTATCTTCAGGTCATTGGAAGCCCAGTTCTGTGATGTTTTATCCATAGTTGGGTAAAGTGGAAACAGTTCTGTCTGGGATAAATGGCAGAAGAACTGTCTGCTTTCCAATCTGTCCCCACTTTAGACACCAGTGTAAATACTGGGCAAGTTATTTGCGCTCTTTGGAGTTCCTTTTTCTTATGTGTGTAATATTGGATTGGTTCTAGTAAGATTCATTTCAGTTGAAAATGTCTCTCATAGAATTTGAATTATTTTATGCAAATAATATCCTCAGAGAAAAAATAATGCAGTTTTTCATTACAAATCAAGGGGAAGAGCAAACTTGACACATTACTTCTTTGTCACTGTGTGCCTAGACTGTTTTGGTTTTTTGTTGGTTTTTATACAAGGCATTCGTTTTTCAAAAATGTCCTGTGGAACCTTAAAGAATTATCTAAAGAATTTCCTTAGATGGTAGCACTATCCAATAGATATAATGCAAGTCATATATATCATTTAGAATTTTACAGTAGTCACATTAACGTAAAATGAAATAGGTGAAGTTAATTTTAACCCAGTACATCCAACTATTATTTCAACATATAATCAATGTAAACATTATTGGGATATTTTTGCATGCTTTTATATTAAGTCTTCAAAATTGTGTACTTTACCGTTACATCACACCTCAGTTTATGTTAACTATATTTCAAGTGGTTATTGTATTGGACAACTCAGTATTAGAGAAGAAATGTTGTACAGTTGACCCTTAAACTGTTAGTCCAGTTCAGTTTTTTAAAAATTATTTTGAATACTTTTTTATGGGGCAAACATTTTGTTCCTGGAGTTACATGGATAAATAAATGTTACCTGGTTCAGTGGACTTTATGATCAGTCATGTGTGCTCTATAATATAGAGATGCTCTTAGGCTCTACCCTAAAAGATTTTTAGTTTGATGGTGGGGTCCTAGCATCTCTAATTTTAATTAGCGCTAAATTTTATTTGGAGTCCATGCCATGGACAATTTCAACCATCTACCTGTGGTAAGGGACAGTTGTAAGTATTAAGAGTACCATCTTCACATTGTACTGTAAATGTAAAACAGACACAGGGTGTGGTGAGAACACTGCTACATTTTTTATTATTGAGGTAAAATTCACATAAAATTAACCCTTTTAAAGTGTGCAATTCAATCGCATTTAGTTATTCACTGTGCTATGTAGCTATCACCTCTGTGTAGTTCCAAAACATTTTCATCAGCTCAAAAGGAAACCCCGTACCCATTAAGCAGTCACTCCCTATACCCCCCTTCCCTCAGCCCCCGGCAACCACTATAGCAGGTCCTCAGTCCTTTCACTCAATGTCATTTTGTTATAACTCTTGTTTATATTAATTAGTCTGTGGTAAAATTGGCTTTGTTATACATCATTTTGCCACAGTTCTATGAGCCTATCAACGATGTTAAATGAGGACTTACTGTAGTCTCCTTTCTGGCTCTGTAGATTTACCTGTTTTGGATGTTCCATATAAATGGAATCATACAATATATTGGTTTTGGGTCTGCTTTTTTTTCTTTTTCCTGTAACATTTATCATTTTTTAATTTTTCAATTACAGTCGACATACAATATTATATTAGTTTCAGGTGTACACCCCAGTGATTAGGCATTTATATAACTTACTAAGTGTTCATCCTGATAAATCTCATATCCATCTGACTTCATAGTAGTTATTAGAATATTTTTTAATGTTTTTTAATTTTTATTTCAGAGAGGAAGGGAGAGGGAGAGAGAGAGAGAGAGAGAGAGATAGAGATAGAAACATCAATGAGAGAGTCATTGATCGGTTGCCTCCTACCTGCCCCCTACTGGGGATCAAACCTGAAACCCAGGCATGTTGCCCTAACTGGGAATTGAACCATGACCTCCTGGTTCATGGGTTGACGCTCAACCACTAAGCCACACTGGCTGGGCTAGAATATTATTGACTGTGCCCTGTGACTATTCTGTAACTACCAATTTGTATTTCTTAATCCGTTTACCTTTCAACCATTCCCCCAACCCCCTCCCATCTGACAGCGGTCAAAATGTTCTCTGTGTCTCTGAGTCTGTTTCTGTTCTGCTTGTTGATCTGTTTTGTGTGTGTTTTTAGATTCAGTTGTTGACAATATACATTTATTGCTATTTTGTTCATATTTTTTTTCTTCTTCCTAAAGATGACCCTTTAACATGTCATGTAATACTGGTTTGGTGGTGATAAATGCCTTTAGATTTTTCTTGTCTGGGAAGCTCTTTAAATGTCCTTTGATTCTAAGCAATAGCTTTGCTGGGTAGAGTATTCTTGATTGTAGGTTCTTTGCTTTTCATGACTTTGAATGTTTCATGCCACTCCCTTCAGCACGAAAGTTCTGTTGACAAATCAGCTGACAGTTTTATGGGAGCTCCCTTGTAGGGAACTAACTGCTTTTCTCTTACTTCTTCAAAGATTATTTCTTTGTCTTTAAACTTTTGCATTTTAATTGTGATGTGTCTTGGTGTAGGCCTCTTTGGGTTCATCTTGTTTGGGACTCTGTGCTTCCTGGACTTGTATGTCTGTTTCCTTCACCAGGTTAGGGAAGTTTTTTGTTGTTATTTTTTTCAAATCGGTTTTCAATGTCTTGCTCTCTCTCTTCTCCTCCCAGAGTCCCCATGATTCGAATGTTGGTACACACTTGAAGTTGTCCGAGACACCTTACACTATCCTCATATTTTTGGATTTTTCTTTTTCTTTTTGCTCTTCTTATTCAGTGTTTTTTGCTTCCTTATATTCCAAATAGCTGATTTTGATTCTCAGCTTCATTCATTCTACTGTTGGTTCCCTGTAAATTATTGTTCATTTCAGTTTATGTATCCTTCAGTTCTGACTGATTCTTTTCTATGGTTTCTGTGTCCTTTTTCATGCTCTTGAAGTTCTCACTAAGTTTCTTGAGCAACCTTATAACCATTGTTTTGAACTCTGTATCTGGTAGTTTGCTTACCTCCAGTTAATTTAGTTCCCTTTTCTGGACATTTCTCCTGTTCTTTCATTTGAGACCTGTTTCTTTGTCTCTGCATTTTGTCTGCTTCACTATGTTTCTTTTTATGTATTAGGTAGAACTGCTACGTCTCCTGGGCTTGGTAGAGTGACTTTGTGTAGTAGGTATCCTGTAGGGCCCAATGGCTCAGTCTTCCCAGTCACCCAAGCTGGGCATTCCAGGTGCACTCCTGTGTGGGCTGTGTGCACTTTCCTATTGTAGTTGAGCCTTGATTGTTGTTGTCACTGAAGGGCCTGACCCCCAGGCCAGTCAGCTGCGAGAACCAAGAATCAACTTTGACTACAGCAGAGGAACTGCTCTGCAGGAGTTGACCCTATGGATCAGTGGGGCTATGGCATTCACTGAGTCTGCCCCTTGAGTGTGTTGCTTGTGGAGGTGTTAGGGTTGTAATCTGTCCATCGTGGTTTGAAGCTCTCCATCAGGTGCACTGGCTCTGGAGCCTTCCTGGAGTTATAAGGTCAGCCACCATCTATGCCCTGCCTTGGGACTACCTGGCACAAACTACAGAGCGATCTGCAGGTAGCTGCTCCTTGTGCTGGGCTTGGAGGTGCTCAGGAGAGGCCAAGCTGGGAATCAAGGCTAGCTGCTGCTAGTACCAGGCCTGGGGCCACTTAGCCAGAGGTACTGGGTACACAGCGGCCAGATGCTGGTTTGAGACATTTTAGGAAAATCTGAAGCATGAGGCAAGAGAGGCCATTTGTATAGAAAAGCCACTGGAAACTGCTGGGGTGGGGTGGGGTCTGAGGGAATCATCAGGGCAGGGTGAACAGTGTGAGCCAGGTTGATGTAGACTCAGATATGGCCCCCAACTGTTGGCTCTGTGAGGGTCAGATGGGTTCTCACAAAAGGAAAAATGGCCTCTGGCAGAAAGCTACCCCCCCTCTTGCCGTAATGCCAGACAGTTCCGTTCTTCCCCTTATATCCCTGGTTTCTTTCAAGCTGCTGCCCCAGCACTGGAGTTGAGAGGGAGTGAGTCCAAGTAAGTCCGTGTGTGGGCCCTTTAAGAGGATTGCGTGGGACTCTAGAGGTTCTTCATCTCCCTCAGCCTCAATCCCTGCTTGTTTTTACAGTTGTGGGGACTTCTCTTTGACTCTGGAACCTTCGCCTAGGAGGCCTGGTGTGGGGCTGGGAACCCTTGCTCCTCATGGGGGACCTCCACAGCCGAAGATACCCCTCCTGATTTTAAACTGCCACACATGGGTATGGGACCAGCTCTTTCCGCATCTCTGCCTCTCCTACCAGTCTTTTTTTTTTTTATTAAATATATCTTTATTGATTTCAGAGAGAGGAAAGGAGAGGGAGAGAAACATCAATGATGAGATAGTCATTGATTGGCTGCCTCCTGCACACCCCCGACTGGGGATCGAGCCCGCAACCTGGGCATGTGTCCTGACAGGGAATCGAACCCCGATCACCTGGATCCTAGGTTGACACTCAGCCGCTGAGCCACACCCGGCCAGGCTCCTACCAGTCTTGATGTGACCTCTTCTTTAAATCCCTGGGTGTACTACCTCTGTTCAGCTAGATTTCAGGTGGTTCTGAATGATGGTTGTTCTAAATTTAGCTGTAATTTTTGTGTGGTTGTTTGTGATTTCAAATACTGTGTTTACCTACGCTGACATCTTGACCAGAAGTCCCTGCTACTTGCATTTAGCTTGTTTGTCAAGTTTATCCACATTGTATCAGTGTTTCATTTTTATAGCCAAATAATATTCCATTGTTTGAATATAGAACATTATGGTTATCCATTCATTATTTGATGGATATTTGGGTTGTTCCACTTTTTGGTGGTGTGAATAATGTTTCTATGAACATTCGTGTACAAGTATTTGTTTGAATACCTATTTTCAGTTCTTTTGGTTATATACCTAGGATTGAAATTGCTGGGTTATAAGGCATTTGTATATTTAACTTTTTAACTGCCAAATTACTTTCCACAGCAGCTGCACCATTTGACATTCCTGCCAGCAGTGTACTGAGGTTCCAGTTTTCCCACATCCTTGCCAACACTGATGATTTTGTTTTTTATCTTATTATGGCTGACCCAATGCATATAAAGTTGTTTTTCAGTTGTGGTTTTGATTTTCATGTGCTTGTTGGCCATTTGTATATCTACTTTGTAAAAATATCTATTCAAGTCCTTAATTCATTTTTTAATTGAGTAGTTTGACCTTCTGTTGTTGAGTAATAGGAGTTCTTTATATATTCTGGATATTAATCCCTTATCAGATAATTTATAGATATTTCTTCCTTTTCTGTATTTTGTCGTTTAACTCTTGATGGTGTCCTTTGATGTGCAAAGTTTTTAATTTTGATGAAATTCAATTTACCCATTTTTTTCTTTGGTGGTTTGTGCTTTTGGTGTCATATATAAGAAACCATTGCCAAATTCAAGGTTATAAAGAATTTTTATAGTTCTAGCTCATATTTAGATCTTTGATCCATTTCAAGTTAATTTTTGTATATGGTGTCAGGTAAGTGTCTAACTTCATTCTTTTACATATGGCTATCCAGTTGTTCCAGTACCATTTGTTAGAAAGACTATAATCCTTTCTCTATTGGATGGTCTTGGCACCCTTGTTGAAAATTGACCATATAGAATTTCTGGTTAATAATATTTTTTTCTTTCAGCAGTTTAAATGTATTATCCTGTTGCCTTTCTGGACTCCATGGTTTCTGATATGAAATCAGCTATTAATTTTATTGATGATCCCTTGTATGTGACAAATCACTTCTGTTTTCCTGCTTTGAAGATTCTTTTTGGCTTTCTAGAATTTGATTATAATGTGTCTTGGTATATATCCCTTTGAGTTTTTCTTACAGTTCCTTGAGCTTCTTGGGTGTTGTAGGTTCATGTATTTTGTCCAATTTGGGATTTTCATCTATCATTTCTTCAAATATTCCTTCTGCCCTTTTCTCCTCTTCCTTTAGGACTCCCACAATGCTTGTGTTAGTTTTTTCTTTTAAATTTTTATCGATTTTGAGAGAGAAAAATATCAATTTGTTCCACTAATTGATGCATTCATTGATTGATTCTTATATGTGCCCTGACCACGGATCAAACCTATAACCTTGGCATATTCGGACAACACTCTAACCAACTGAGCTACCCAGCCAGGGCCTGTTAGTATTTTTGATGTTGTCCCACAGGTTTCTTAGGCTCTGCTAATTTTTCTTCATTCCGTTTCCTTCTCAGAATAAATAGTTTCTTTTGACCTATCTCTAAGTTTACTGATTTTTTTTTTTTAGCCTGCTCAAGTCTACTATTGAAACCCACTAGTGAATCTTTTTTTAGTTATTATACTTTTGGGTTCAAAGGTTTGTTTCCTTATTATATTTGTCTCTTTATTGATAATCTCTGTTGAGACATTGTTTCCTTGTTTCCTTTGGTTCTTGTCCATGGTTTCCTAAAGTGTCTAGTAAGTATGATGTCTGTACTTTTTCAGGAATAGCTTTTGCTAACTTATTTCTTAATTTCTTTCTCTTTGTTGCTTGCTTTCTTGCTTTTTTATCCTTATTGGGACATACTATCTTAGTTCTTTGCATAATTTTTTTATTGAAAACTAGCTTTTTTATTTATGTATTTTTTATATCTGTATTCTTTCCTGGATGTGGACCCTGAAGTCTCTGTTTCTTTAGTGTAGTGCTCTGCTAGTATTTTGACATTTTGAATATTATAATGTAGGAATTACAGAAGTCAGATTCTCCATACCCAGGATTTGTTGTTGTTGCTCGCTGTGGGAGACGGTTATCTGTCTAATTTAGTGACTTTTGTACACTGTTTTTGCAAAGAGTGTATTTCTTGTCATGTATGGGCACTGACGTCTCCTTTCCGTCATCTCAGCAGTTAGCCAGTGACCTGACAGAGATTTCCTTAAATGCCTGATGCATGAAAAGTGGGGAAAAAGAACAGTAAGAAAGGGGGTAGGGTTCTCCAGGTTTTTACAGATTGTGTCTGTTTTAAGTCATTCCTTCTGTACTTAGCCATGCCGCTTACAACTGTCCTTTAGTCTTTACCTCCTTGCTTGTGCTGAGCCTAAAGATCAACAAGAAGTTAAAGTTTATTGTATTAGTTTTGTGGGGGTTTTTTGCATGTTTCCTGTCCTGCTAAGCCTGTGGCTTTCTAAATTCTCCAGTATTCATAGTAACTTTTCAGAGCTCTTATTCCCCTCAAATCTCACTCTCCAGCTTTTTATCCCAGGCCTTTGCATGTCTGTTGTCACCCCTTGGGTGTTTTATTGTTGTTGTCGTTTGGGGTTGGCTGTGTTTTTTGCCCCTGGTAGCATCAGCTTGATTATTAGTATTTTAGTGTTTTGAGTGAACCTCCTCTACCAAAACACTTGCTCTGATAGACTTCTGAGATATGTGAAACAAAGAGAAGCCCCTTGTGTCAGTCTTTTGGGGAAACTTCAATCAGGTCAAAACAAAAAAACACAATTCTTTGGGAACAAGATCCACTCTGCTCCCTCCAGAGCAAGGGCCAGTCACACTATGAACATAGACTACTGTTTTTAACTCCACCGCCACACCGGTGATAGGGATGGGTAATCAGGTAAGTTAAAACACTATAAAAACCTGTGCTTAAGTTGTCTTTCTTGTCAAGAAATCTCTTGGTTGCTGTAAACTTTGACTATCACTCAGAGTTCTGGTAAGATTGCTTCTCACGGGGGTGTGTGTGTGTGTGTGTGTGTGTGTGTGTGTGTGTGTGTTTCTGAAGAATGCTCCGAGTTCCCTGTGTGTGTGTGTGTGTGTGTGTTTCTGAAGAATGCTCCCAGAGTTCCCTGTGTGTGTGTGTGTTTCTGAAGAATGCTCCCAGAGTTCCCTGTGTGTGTGTGTGTGTGTGTGTTTCTGAAGAATGCTCCCAGAGTTCCCTGTGTGTGTGTGTGTGTGTTTCGTGTGTGTGTGTGTGTGTGTTTCTGAAGAATGCTCCCAGAGTTCCCTGTGTGTGTGTGTGTGTGTGTGTGTGTTTCTGAAGGATGCTCCCAGAGTTCCCTGTGTGTGTGTGTGTGTGTGTGTGTGTTTCGTGTGTGTGTGTGTTTCTGAAGAATGCTCCCAGAGTTCCGTGTGTGTGTGTGTTTCTGAAGAATGCTCCCAGAGTTCCCTGTGTGTGTGTGTGTGTGTGTGTGTGTTTCTGAAGAATGCTCCCAGAGTTCCCTGTGTGTGTGTGTGTGTGTTTCTGAAGAATGCTCCGAGTTCCCTGTGTGTGTGTGTGTGTGTGTGTGTTTCTGAAGAATGCTCCCAGAGTTCCCTGTGTGTGTGTGTGTGTGTTTCGTGTGTGTGTGTGTGTTTCTGAAGAATGCTCCGAGTTCCCTGTGTGTGTGTGTGTGTGTGTGTTTCTGAAGAATGCTCCCAGAGTTCCCTCTGTGTGTGTGTGTGTGTGTGTGTGTTTGTGTGTTTCTGAAGAATGCTCCCAGAGTTCCCTGTGTGTGTGTGTGTTTCGTGTGTGTGTGTGTGTGTGTTTCTGAAGAATGCTCCCAGAGTTCCCTGTGTGTGTGTGTGTGTGTTTCGTGTGTGTGTGTGTGTGTGTGTGTGTGTTTCTGAAGAATGCTCCCAGAGTTCCCTGTGTGTGTGTGTGTGTGTGTGTGTTTCTGAAGAATGCTCCCAGAGTTCCCTGCTCTACCATTTTGTCGACAGCACTCTTGCAGTACATTTTGAAAACCAGACTTCTTGCCTCTTTACTTATGTCCTTCTGCTACTTTTGAAAAATGGGGGTTAGTTCACAAGAAAGAAGTGGTGATGATATCAGTAATAGCTAATATTTATTACTTACATGTATTAGGCACTGTTTGAAGTAGTCATTATTTTATTGGTTCCCTGGAAAAAAAAAACAGTGATTTATTGGAATCATTATCTAATCTTATGTATAAGAAAACTGAGTCAGAATGAATTAGCAACTTGCCTAGACTGACATAATGACTAAGCCAAGGAGCCTGGCTCTAGAACCTAAGCTTTTAACCACGATTTAGACTGCCTTCCGCAGAGGCTCTTTTACCTGTATAAGTTAGGAATTGACCAAACTCAGCTCTAAAACTAGACTTGACACAAAGATAAACAACTGAGGCTCTGTCTGGGTAGCTCAGTTGGTTAGAGCATCGACGCTAAGGTTTCAGGCTCAGTCCTCGGTCAGGGCACATACAAGAGTCAACCAATGAATGCAAAAAAAAAATGTGGAACAACAAATCGATCTGTCTCTTTCTCTCTCTCTCTCTCTTTCTCTCATCAATTAAAAAACCCAAACTGACTACCGCTAAACATTTTCTGTTGAACATTTCTAAGGTTTCATTTCTAAAGATACATTTTCTATAGAATTTATAGTATGCTGATGGGTTTTTTTTCCCTTTTCACATTTTAGGTCATCAAGAAAATAACAACTTCTGTTCAGTTAACATAAATATTGGTCCAGGTGACTGTGAATGGTTTGTTGTTCCTGAAGGTTACTGGGGTGTTCTGAATGACTTCTGTGAAAAGTAGGTTTCCAAACTAAATATTCTTTAAACATAATTATTCAAAAACAATAATTTTGAAGGACAACTTACTAAAGCTGGATGTCCTAATGCATGTAACCAATTTTCACTCACTATTCAGCAGAAAATTCATTTAACACGATTTGATTCCAAACCTATTGTTTGCCTTGAAACTACTTCATGCAATAGTAGTAGTCTTGAATTTAAAGAACAGAAAAATTGAGTTGTTTATTAGGCTAATTAAACATTTGATACAAAAGTACTTGTTCATGTGAAAGGTCTGTATTCCAAGAAAAAATTGTTTTAGTATAAATGGTTTTAGAAGTGGAAGAAATTTTATAATTGAGCACCCTTATAGGTTGTTAATAACTCAAATTTTAACACAGTACTCTCTGCTATATCATTATGATATAAATTCTTTCTAAAACTACTCTGGCAACTTTTCCTATAAAGGATTATTATAAAATTTAATCAACTATTTCAGATTTTGTTTTTTTATTATTGAGAAAACTCATCTGGTAGAAGTGTTCCTTTCCTAGAATCCTAGAAATAGCCTTCATTTGTTTCTTTATCTAGTGTTAAAGGGTACCTTGGAATTGTTTTCATTGGTTCAAATTGAAATATTTGTTTATATGGAAACTTAATTTCTTTTTTTAAAAAAAAGTACTCCATTGTGCAAGCACCTGAATTTTCAGTTAATAATAACATTAGAAAATTATTATGGTTAAAAACATGAATTATACATACATTTGGTATTAATTCTCCCACTCCAATAAAATAAAGGGGGGGAAGTACCAAAAACATTTACATATGAGAGATTTTGGGAACTAGTTAGATACATATTCCACATACTTATAATTTTTAAATTTGAGGTTAAAGAATCTTTTCTGTAAATGCCTAAATTTAGTAAGAAGTATAAATACGATTTCAAAAATCATTAATCCAAAATTTCCTATATATAGGCAAAAGGTAATCACCTTTTATTGTCTTTGCTATTTAACCACATAGGTTTCTAAGAAAGCCAAAGATGTGGAATTTTAAACTTCCAAATCTTTTGATGAAATAACGTACTTTAATCTGATTTACTTTTATGAACCAGCAACCTGGTATTAGCAGAGAGAGAACAGTGGCATGTAGTAAATCTCCATTGTGCTACAGAAAGATTTTTATTTCTTAAATTTTGAGATAGTAGTATATTGTTGCAGCTATAGTACAGTGATTCATGTTTACCATTTTTGAGTAGGGATTGGCTCTTTTTAGAATTTAGTTTCCTATCCTATCTAAATGGAGAGGTAACCTGGGAACAATGATGATTAGAATAGGCAGATGATGTATAAAAAGCTTGAACTTGGGGATAGTAAAAATATCAAGTTAGTATAAATAGTTGGGTAAATTTAACTAAGTTGCAGAAATAACACTTGCTACCTTAGCATTTTAGTATAATTTTGTTTCGCATAAAGATTGTTATTTGATACTGACCAGTATTGACCATGTCTGTAGTTTGTTTTATGACTTTTAATAATATCTATCTTGAAATAACCATTCATTTGGATAAATGATAAAAAGGATGCTTGCAGCCTGGCCAGTGTGGCTCAGCCGTTGAGCATTGACCTAGGATCCAGGAGACTGGTTTGATTCCCCGCCAGGGCACATGCCCGAGTTGCGGGCTCGACCCCTGGTGGGGGACGTGTAGGAGGCAGCCAATCAATGACTCTCATCATTGATGTTTCTATCTATCTCTCTCTCTCCCCCTTCCCTCTCCTCCACTCTCTCTCAAAAAATCAATGGAAAAAATATCCTCAGGTAAGGATTTAGAAAAAAAAGTAAATTATATAAGTGTTGCTTAAAAGTCACTTTGGATTTCATCTGGATCTTTAAAAAATCATCTTAGGATAGTAATACTGATCTTTGCTTAAGTCATCCAATACTTAACTATAATTAACTTGACTCACTTTACATATAGCAGTTCTTACTGCACAAGCAATTAATTTTCAATGCAGTGAATGATCCTATTTTTTGAAACTTTCAACATTGTCTTCTAGTCTTATAAGGACCTTATTAAAGTACTTAATATATTTGCATTATTTTTTCTTATTTCAGAAATAATTTGAATTTCCTAATGGGTTCTTGGTGGCCCAACCTTGAAGACCTTTATGAAGCAAATGTTCCAGTGTATAGGTTTATTCAGCGACCTGGAGATTTGGTCTGGATAAATGCAGGCACTGTTCATTGGGTTCAGGCTATTGGCTGGTGCAACAATATTGCTTGGAATGTTGGTCCACTTACAGGTATTTTAAAGAATATGCTTAAAAATGTTTAATTTATAAGGAATCGCATCTGATAAGTCTTTTTTTTTCTCTTAGAATATACCCCACTAAAAATTGGAAGAAGAGTGTCTCCTTGAATAAAAATTTAATTTGTAGTATAAGAAATTAAATTCAAGTTAACAAATAGAAATCCAAGACTACAGATCTCAGCAAAAACAAATTGATATCTTTATATACAAGGAAAATATATATATTTTTCAAAAGCAATAGATATTTATTATTCCTCATTATAATAGTTTAAAATGGGTATTTGTGGTCAGTGGGTGGCTTTCCTCCATGTGATAGAGTGCTTGGTTTTACTTTATAAAGGAAACTTTATGGGAGAAAACAAAGTAGAGTAGTTACTCATTCTTTCAAATTTTTCTTTCATCTGGTATTGTATGAATAGCCCTATTATGTCAAATCCATTTGGATTATGCCTGCCTTCAGGCAGTAGATAGTTAACAGGAATAATATGAATAATATGGCCTTTGGAGCCAGATAGACCTGGATTAGGACCAGGATCTAGCTCTTGTAACTTTGGGCAAGTTACATAACCTCTCTGGGCTTCAATTTCTTCATCTGTATAATGGGGATAATAAAATTAAAAAGGTGATACTAAAGATTAAATGAAACAATCTATTAAAATAGCTCAGCACAATGCCTGGCACATAGTTACAATAAGCACTCTACACGATTGCTGTTATTATTACCATAATTATTTTAAAAAACAAAAAAATTGTTATTATTATTTTTATAATTTTTTGAGGTCTTCAGAATTGGTGTTTATATTACCCAAGAAGGTGATAATGGTTATCTTCATATATTCTGGTACTTTGGGTTGCTTTATAACTGTTTTTTTTTTCCTAGCCTGCCAGTATAAGTTGGCAGTGGAACGGTACGAATGGAACAAATTGCAAAGTGTGAAGTCAATAGTACCCATGGTTCATCTTTCCTGGAATATGGCACGAAATATCAAGGTCTCAGATCCAAAGCTTTTTGAAATGATTAAGTAAGTGCTTTCTAAAACTGCTGTAGTCCCTCTCTTTTTGGGGAGTGTTAACTATTCAATACTTCCCCCCCTTCCCCACACCCCTCCTCCAGGGAATAGAATTATATTGACAACAAAACAAAATGGTCCAGAATTCTAGCAAAATATAATACAGTAATCTACATGTTAGAAGTATTTTTCCCTTCCACATAGTCAGTACACTGTTATATAAAGAGGACCAAAGGCACAAATGACTTTTAAACAAGTAGATTCACAAACCCGTGCTTCCCCACTACCTTCTGAACCACCTGATTCCTAGGAGAACTTTAGTTTTAATATTGAAAGATTGCCCTTAGTATTGGGGGAGGAAATGGCATTGCGAAATAATTGCTGGTACAGAGAAATTAGCATTTAATATAGGGATTTGAGTAAAATGTTAATTTTTTTATTGTTTTCATTAAATAATCTATCTTATAATTGTCCCTTTTTTTAGCTGCTTTAAACATGTAATACAAGTTATTTGAATACATATGTTTTAGTAAGCTTATATATTATCACAGTTTCTGTCCTAGCTACATTATAAGTCTATTTAGAAGTGACATTTTCAAATTGTGTTATATAGCAGTGTTTCCCTAAACTGTGTTTTCTATGATTATTAATCCTGCCCCCAAAAGATAGGGAACTCTGGTCAAAGAAATGTGGGAAATGATGGATTAGGTAAAGTCCAAGTCTTATTTTTTTTTCTTTTTCTTTTTTGTAAAATGTTTTAAAGACTAAGTAATGGTGTGCTTTATGAATGGGGAGAAGGGTTTTAATGTATTTCCCCAACCCATTTGTTTGACCAGTATCTTTTGAAGAATTGATCTCCTCATAAACTCATTTTGGGATACACTGCTTTATACTCACTGATAAAATAAATTTGTCTTTGTTAAAATAATACTTACATTAAGTGTTTTTCCTGCAGCTATATTAATATGGTCAGCACATGTTGTTTTTAAAAGACTGCCTTTTAAAAGTAATCATGACTTATTAAAATGATTTCAAACCTAAGTCCGAAATTTTATTCAAAGAAAAATTGTGTGCCCAAGATAATATGTGTATGGATTATCTTATGATATAATCCTTTATCAGTTGCACTGTTTTATCTAGTCCTGGGTAGAAGTGGTAGGAGGAGGGAAAAGGTAACAAAAATTAAATCATAGCAAGCAATATACAAATCCTTGAAAAAGTTGGATCTTAGGTATCATACTCTATACTTGTAATTGGTAATGGAGTGTAGGGGGGTTGTCTGTCCATTTATTCTATTATATCTCAGAATGGTACTTGGTTCTGAATAGCAGGTTCAGGGTTACTTTTGGGGCAAAAATTGTCTTAAAGTCACTAAAGATGTTTAGTTAAGTTGGAGATAGGTATAAACTAGGCTAATTTAGATTTCCTGAAGGTAAAGGGATGGTACAGTATAGAAGCTACTTACCCAACAACTATATAGACCGCAAGTAACTCGTTACGTTTTGAATAGATTAGGATTTTGTCATTGGAAAGGATTTTAAAGGTCATTTAAAGGTTATAAGGTCCTACTTAATGCAGTAATCCCTTCTGTAGCATTCAAAACTTGTGGTCATCCAGGAACTTTTGGGACATTCTCATTACCTTGCTATAATTCTTAAAAGTTCTTTACAAATTGGCCTGAAATCTACGTGTTATTTGGTCCCAGTTCCCTAAATATATTTGGGATTTATGTAGAATAAATTTCATTCAACAAGTTTTTGAGAACTAGCTCTATGCCAAACACTGTTGATAGACACAACAGTGGAGTGTAAGTTAAAATCCCTGCCCTCAGAGGGCTTAATTTATAGTGGAACAAGACAGGGAGGTCTCTAGACAGACAAATTACTGATAAGTAATATGAATAAGATAAAATAGATAATATTTGGGTTGGAGGTGTGGTGAGAGTGCTGCTTTTTTTAAAGTGGCCGGGGAGAAGGTACCTGAGAGTATGAGTTTTGTGCTTAGACCTTAATAATGAGATGGAGTCAAATATGCTAAGATCTAGAACTTTTCAGATTCAGGGAACAAGTGAAGGCGAATTGGGAACAACTTTGGCATGTTTATAGAACAAAATGGTCAGTGTAATGATAGCAGAATGAGAGAAAGAAAGGGAGGTAGCAATAAGCTCAATGAAGTGTATAGGAACCAGATTTGACGTGGACATTTAGGACTTGGTTAGTTTATATATTAGTTCTGGATGTTACAGGTTACCGTTAGAGAATTTTAAGCAGACAAGGGATAAGTTCTAATTTAAACTTTAAGAAAATTAATCTGGTTGCTTTGTAAAGAATATATTCCAAGGGGCAAGGTTAGAAGTGGGAGGGAAGCAGTTAGGAGGCAATTATAATATGACAGCCTAACCCAGACAGACATTTACCCATGGGGGTAGAAAGGGGGATCAAGATAGGAATTGTGGTGGAGCTAAAGCTCACTGGACTTGCTTATAGATTAAGTGGTGGGGAAAGAGAAAAAGGAGACTTCATTGTCATAGTCTATTCTTCTTCCTACCTGGTCTTCATTGATTTAAACATCTCTTACCTCTGTCACCTTTTCCATTACCTCCTTCCAATTTATCATTGCCCCTCTTAATATTTGAAATGTTGAGTGTTGGCACTTGCATCATCTTTGTTATAAAGTTGTCTTTTATTGACATTGGATACACACAATTGGGGTGTTTTTTTCACCTAAAATTACTGGTGATACTGTTGTTCCTCATACCTTCCATATATATATATATATATAATTTTTTTTTTTTTAACCTAAATGCACTTACCTATTTCTCTTACTCCATTTTTACCTTGCATTACAAAATGTCCAGTCATTTAAATCTTGATTTTATTCCTTATTATACTAACAATTCTGCTCCTAACTTGCATTGTCATTAGATATTATTGGCCAGTTCTTTTTGTCATCACACTGGTTGAAAATGTTAATCATAAATCCAGACCTCTAGGCCTTGCTTTATAAACTTCCTTTTTAAAGTAGTCATTCAGCTATTGCTAAAAATGTACTTTTCATCAGCCAACAATGCTCCCTTTCTTTTATTTGTACTTCATTTCATCTGTACTTTTATTCACTTAATGACTATTTGCCAACTGTATCCAAGGCTCTAGGCTAGGCACTGAGAAGGCGGGGGGGGGGGGCAGTGTTATATATCTAATATAGGTCCTGTCTTGAAGTAAACGTTTGTGCATATAAGTGAATAGGTTTAAAGAAGTACAATAACGGATCCACTGGATTCTTTTTAGCCACAGGAAGTCAGAGAAATCTGTATTTTGGGAGACAGATATGTTGTGTGAAGGGTGAAGATGTGGAGGTGGGGTGAGAAAGTTTTGGTGGGTTTTTAACTAATATGATCTAATTTGGATTTCATGAAGCTCTAGTTTCTAGTAGTTAAATAAGTAGAATAAGCTTCTGGATGATAAGAGAGAGGAGTGAGTGAGACAAAGATACTTTGGGTTTTCAAGTCTGGGTTCTATATGGTTTAGTAATAATACCAGTTGATAAATTAAGCTTGGTACTTAGCCAAGCAATAAGCAAAGTGCTTCCCAGACTGTATCTCATATCTCTCAGCATCCCAAGGTTGCCCACTTGGTTAGAACCAGGATTTAAACCCATATCTGTCTTAATGTAAAATCTACTTGTATGTATCTGCCACAGGACTTCATATGGGGGCAGTGGCAAGTTTGAAGAGCCAGTAAAATAGTTGGATAGAGCTGTTTAGCAGAGGCTGTAGGAAGTACAGAACTCTAGAAATCAAAGTCAGAGCTGACTGGCTAGGGAGTCTTCTACCTAGTGGTTTGTGATTACCTTGAGAGGAAAAGGAGGAGTTGGGAACAGAACTTGGGGAGATACATCTATTTAAGAAAAGCAAATAGGTGAATTAGATAAAAGACAGAAGAGAGCATGGAGAATATACTGTTACAAAAATGGGGGGGGGTCTTCTTTCACAAGCTCAGTTTTGCTATAAATGTAAACTTTCTTTAAAGTCCCCATTTGTATCTCAAATCTGACCCCCCACTTCCCTTGTTAGCCATTTCTCGCAATGCTGCCTTGAGATGTGTGCTTGAATTTTCTATTTTTATCACTCTATTTGGTATTTTAAACCGTCTTTAATATGCACTGCAATTTTTACATCTCCTCTCTTCTTTTCTCCTTTGAATTATCTTTTAGAAATATTGTTCAGTAAAGCTTTAATTCAGTATATATTGAGCATATGAATGAATTGTAGGTTACTTTAAAAGATAAAATATCAGCGAGATGTAAGAAGTGGAATGGAGAAGATATGCAAATATAGTCCTCTCTTTAACTTTCTCCTTGAAAGTTATTGTTTTTAATTCATAAATACTGTGAATCTACAATGTGTCATTTTTAGATTTTCACAGTTAAATGGTAAGTCTGCCCAATCAAAAAGAATATAGGCAAAATTTACCTTGTGCCTTCTCATCTACTCAACTGACTCAGTGAGCTCTACCCATTTCTTTTCATCCTTTAATATTTGTTTAATATTTATTGTGAACTGAGTTGATGCTCAGGTATTGTGCTAGGTGACAAAAGAATTTGATCACTTCTGTAGCACTTAAAAATAAATGGAGAAATAATCAAAATATTAAAATACACGGTCTTTACTATAATGATGGAAAAATTTGTTTAAAAGATGCAGGGAAGCACAGAGGAACACACTTCTGAGAGAGAGAAACATTCGGGAAAGGCTTCACAAAAGTACTGCAGCTCCATAATTCCTTATCCTAAACCCCTTAGGCCAAATATATTTTGGTATTCAGAATTCTTAGGATATAGTAAGGTAATACAGTATATTACAATATATTTGACCCTCCAGCAGGGTCTGTGGCAGTATCATGGAATCAAACACATTAATATTTCTGCAGTAAAACATATACGTAGTCACTCTGATGAGCTAAGTGAAAACTATAAAAAGCCCCAGGTCAAGTTTCAGCATCAAATGAGTTTATGCAAAATTTATGAAAAACTTCTGGGATTGTAATAGATTATGAGCCTGTACTGATACTAAGCAATTTAATAATGAGAAATGTTCATATCTCCTATTGTCCCCTACTCTCCCACCTTATCATTTTGACAATGGATTACTTGTGGTTATTTAAACCAGTCAACATCACCCTTTGCATTTTCTTTCTTTTTTTTAATATATTTTTATTGATTTCGGAGAGAGGAAGGGACAGGGAGAGGTAGAAATATCAATGATGAGAGTCTTTGATTAGCTGCTCCCTGCACTCCCCTACTGGGGATTGAGCCCGAAACCCAGGCATGTGCCCTGACTGGGAATCAAACCCTGACCTTCTGATTCATAGGTTGACGCTCAACCACTGAGACACCCCGACTTGGCTGGGCTCTTTGTATTTTCAAAATCAAGTTCAGTCTTTTAGAGTCCTGTGATTTCTTAGCATCCTTTAGGTCATTTAGTAAATCTCTTTCAATATTTATATCCTAGCTATTTTACTAAAACAAATTAATCTTCATACTCTACTTCACATTCTTCCAGATACTTCCTACATTACCATAAGTCAAAAGAGTATTTATTATCTTGATTACTTCTTTCATTTCCTAATGCAGTGAACTTGACTAGAAAAGTTCACAGCCTGACCTCTTAGGAAAATTTTAGTGGAAGCTCAGTGCATAATCTCTTTTGATTTCCTTTAACTGTTTAAACAAAAAAACATTTTTATACATATCCCATATATTGCAAACCAACTTACTCTCTCCTTTAGACCAAACTTTTAAGTGTTTCTCAGGTTTAAGCCCTTACTTGTTAGCTGTTGAGTTTTCTGAATCATTAGAGTAGCCCTACACAAAGAAATTAATTAAGGAAGACTTATAAATGTAAGGCAACTGATCTCTTCTTTAATTCGTTGAACTATGACAGTTTTTCTATGTTAATATAACTTACTCTTTAAAATATATAAAATTTCCATATAATGCATTGATTGCTACATGCCCACAAACTTGTTTACACTCCCCCCCAGCTTTTTATTTTGAAAAATTTTTAATCTACAAAAATGATTGAAAGACTAATTCAATGAATACCTACCTACATAACCTCACCTGGTGTCATCAGATAAGTTTTTGCCACATGTACTTAGCCATCTCTGTATACACACATATACACACGTATTTTTTTCGCTGAATCATATGAAAAAGTAATTTGCAAGCATTAAGGCATGTCACTCCAAATACTTCAACCTGCATCTCTTAAGAATAAGGATATTCTCACATATACACAGTACCATTTTCCATATGTAAGATATATGAAATGCAGTAGTAATCAGCTAATACACGGTCTGCATTTAAATTTCCCCAACTACTCGAAAATGTCCTTTTTAAGCTCTTACCCCTCCCCAACCTCCTCACCCTAGCACCCTCAGTTGAGATTGAATCAAGGTTTATATTGAATTCAGTGTGTAGCCATTGTGTCTTTAGTCTTTTTTATTGATTTTGGAAAGAGGGAAGGAGAGAGGGAAAGAAAGAAAAAAGAAACATCGATTTGTTGTTTCACTTATTTATGCATTCGTTGGTTGATGGTTGTCTGCGCCCTGACCAGGGATCAAACTTGCAGCCTTGCAGCCTTTGTGTATTGGGATGATGCTCTAACCAACTGAGCTATCCAGCCAGGGCTGTGTCTTTTTTTATGGTTTTGTTTTTTTGTGTCCCCCCCCCCCCCCAAAGAGGACAGACCTTTCTGTCATTCAGAGTTCCACATTCTGAATATATTTTCTCAGTTCTCTTTGGGTTATACATTTTTGAGAAGAAATATTGATGATGTTTCCCCTTGGTAAACCCCTCTCCCATTCTAATATAAACTATGTTACAGATATTTACGTTAGTGGGTCCTAAGTGAATGAAGTTTTACTAAATAGGCACTTTAAAACTTAAAATTAAAGGTGGAAAGATTATTGCTACTTTTTATCCATCTTCATCAGTTATAAAGCTTTTATCCTTTGATTTTAATGTATTGAACTAAGAGAAACCCTTATTCTTTGCAAATTCATGATTCCCATTTTCAGACATTTGAGATAGATTGCTTTGGCCTATATAATGCTAAGGCTTTTTTTTTTAACTTTTTTTTAGTTCGCTCCCCTAAGACTCATATTCAATATGTTTGAGCATTGAAGTATTCCTTTTAACAGAATCCTTGAAAGGAGTCAAATGATAATGCAGCAAGTGAGAAATTGATACTATTGGTACTGATTAGATTTTCCCTGCAGATAATGGCTTTCAGAATAGAGTGATTCTTTTATTTTTTAATTAAAATTTTCTTTTATTATTTTGCAGTTACAGTTGACATTCAGTTTATATTAGTTGCAGGTGTACAACATAGTGGTTAGATATTTATATAACTTATGAAGTGATCCTCCCAATAAGCCTAGTGCCCACCTGACACTGTACATAATTATTACAATGTTGTTTTTTTGGTTTTTGTTTTTTTTTTTCATTTCTGTTTGCATCAAATATCTTTTTCCATCCCTTTACCTTTTTTTTTTTTTTTTTATATGCCTTTATTGATTTCAGAGAGGAAGGGAGAAGGAGAGAGAGAGAGAAAGAGAGACATCACATGATGAGGGAGTCATTGATCGGCTGCCTCCTGCATGCCCCCCACGGGATCAATCCCGATACCCGGGCATGTGCCCTGACTGGGAATCAAACTGCGATCACCTGGATCATAGGTCAATGCTCAACCGCTGAGTCATGCCAGCCAGGCTACAATATCCTTAACTATATTCTCTATGCTGTACTTTACATCCCTGTGACTATTTTGTAACTACCAATTTGCACTTTTTAATCCCTTCACCTTTTTCACCCAGCCCCCCAGCCCCCCTCTCATCTGGCAACCATCAGTTTGTTCTAATAGAGATTCTTTTAGATGCAGTTGAGTGGTTTAATCTCAATGGTATATATACCAATAAATATGGTATAAATTGTTGTAATCATGTTACAAGTTAGCAAGTTAATTTAATGATAGTATGTTTGTGATATGTTGGAAATTCTGGTTTCTTCAACTATTTTGTTAGCTCCACTTAAATCACCATGATAATAAGCAGTCAGTGCATTTTAAAATGTCAAAAACGATTCCAAAGAGCCCATTTTCCTCTGAAAAATTCAATATTGGGAAGTCATAGATTTAGGAGAAACATACAGATAGTAGTATGCTGAGAAGTAGAAAGTTAATTTTTTAAAATTTCAACAGTACCAAGTCCCTTGAAAACCACTCCCCACAAACTTAATTTCTTTTTTCTTTTTTTTACTTTAAAAATTGTTTTCAATTGCAGTTTGCATTTAATATTTTTTTCTATTAGATTTTTTCCAGAACTAGCATTATTTTTGTTTTCCCTTTTCTTTCATATAAATTAAAGCAAACTGTTAAGTATTAACTCCCTTTTCCCTTTGATTCCCATTTTTAAGTGGATAAATGAATTGTTCTACAACTCTGGTCATAGCCGGTTGGCCTAATAATTGAATGAGAGGGTATAGTTGTGAAGTTAGCATAGATCCTAGTGCTGTTGTCCTAGGGGGTCTTCTAATACACTGTTGGGCTGCATATACAATGCTTTTTGATAACATTGAGCTAACAAAATCTAAAAATTCTAAAACTCTGCTTTCTGATAGTTAACATATATTTGCTTTCATGCTTATTTTTTCCACCTGAGAGTTTAAACTTCTTAAGATACTCATTTTGTCATTGACTGAGACCTTGATTTTCAGCCATGTGGTTGGTTTAAATGAAACTGTTAGATGTCTTACTGACATTTAGACTCTCACTGTTGTCCTAGGGGGAATACAACCCTGGAGTGACAGGTGGCAAGTGTGTTATGAGGGCTCACGTCTTGGCTTACTTTTCCTGCATGGCTCCTTCAGTAATAGGGATTGTGCAAGGCAAAGTGCCTCTTAGTATACTTGAGTTTATACACCATATACTTCTTAGTGGCTGAGATTGTTACCATAATGACTTTAAAAGTGCCATATCAAGTTAACCAGGGCCTCATCTGTCTCCATACTGACTTTGGAAGCTTAGCCAAGCTGCCCCCAGAATGTCAGAGTAATTCCAGTGCTGTCTTAACTTCAACATAATATCACCATGACTTCATTCCTTTATTTTCCTGCCCCAGAAACCTTATCCCAAGATTAAAATCTTATAAGAACAATTGTTTTCTCACTGAGTACTCCCCATACTACCTTTGCTCATGGCATTTCTTCTGCTTGGACATTGCCTTCCCCCCACCTTTCCTTCCTGCTCACATCTAAATTGACAACTTCTTTATGCAAACTTCTGTGATTAATATCTCCCCTCTCCTGAAGATGAGCTTTCCTTCCTTTTAGCATCCATGGTATACTATGTCTATTTATCTTTTACCTAATTTATGAATATATTGTGCATGATCATTTGTCCTAATATTATTGTCTTCAATTTTCTTATTCTAATATTTCGAGTATATTTTTATTTCTATCCCCTATATGAAGTCATTCTCTAAAATTTTATCCTTCTTTAGGTTTCATCTTTGCAGATTGGTTTTGGGGCGGATTAGATTCTACTCTGTAACCTCAGACACACCAAGCTCCTATTCAGCCTTTTCTTGGCTTTCTTCCAAGCCAGAGCTGTCTTTAATATTCCCTGCCTTTTTGTGGTAGTCTTTCATCCAAACAGCTAAAAGCAGGAGTTGTATCCTGAAACCACATTGATCCTTAAAAGTCAAAGAATTCCCTGCTACCCTGTCTCCTGAAAGTATTTCTGACCCTATTCCTAAAGTACATTTATCAAAAACAGCATATCATCTACATTTTTACACTTTCTGCTAATGATTTAATATGTTGTTTTTAACAAATTGAATTCTTAATTACTGTCAGGTAAATTTATTAAAATTCAGCAAAACTAAATGAAGAGGAAATAACAACCCTGATTTTGTTTGACTTTTATTTTTTAGCTCTTCAATACATTCAAACATTATCTTCATGTAAAATCAAAGTCTAGGATTAAAGCAGAACAGATTACTGTTAAGTCTTGAATATTATGTCTGTATCTTCCCTGGGATCCTTTCCCTAAATCTCTGTATTTTCTGATTTTTCCTCACCCTTTGATTGAATCAGATTCTTTCTTTAGGACCTGCTCATTGGTGGTCTTCAGAAGAGCCTCTGTCTCTCTCGGTTCCCTTGTATTCCAACGGCTACTTTTTGAAAATGGGAAGGAACAAACAATTTTAATGTTACGGGCAAGGAGGAAACCACAATTGGGTTATTCATTGTCAGAACAGGTTAATAGAGCTGTCAGTTTTTTAAAGTTCCAATATCTCACAGAATAAAAATTCTAGAGCTGTGATTTCAGACACAGAATACTCATGGGTTAGTATTATTAACAACCCTACCTCTAACTCTTTATTGTTTGCAGGAAAGTGGTATAATGAATTTTTCTAGATGAAACTACCAAACTAACCATAAATTATAAGCTGCCATCTAACTGCCAATGTAGTCAGTAGCATTGGAGTTGAAAGTTTATTCACTGAGTAAAGAGTGGAACGGTAATATTCCACAGAACCAAGGTTCTCTGTTTGGGGGGAGTATACAAAAAAAGCTGCACTGACTGAATCTCATCTTCCAAAGAGAAGAGGGGAGAGTGGGTAAGAATACATGGAAGAGAGTGCAGTGTGAGATAGTGAGGGAAAGCTTGAGATTTATATAACCCTAGCCCTACCACTTGAAAAATAGCTTTAGGACATGAGACAATTTTAGCTTCTGAGCACTAGTCTCCTCATTTGCAAGATGGAGATAGTAATGCCTCTTGCACAGGGTTGTTAAGAGGCCTAAGTGACATAATATGTGTGAAGTACCTAATATCATGCCTTCTGCCTGGTCCTTATTTTTTATGATTTTTATTGTATTTTATTATTTTTGTTTTCCAACATGAGAGCATAGTGGAATCTGCCAGTCTTCCAGAGGTATCTGCAGAGTTTTAGGCATTATATTTCCTATGATAGAGACCTTATTTTGAAGCCCTGGTTGGAAAACTTGCTCAGTAAGATCAGGGCCTTCAAAGGTGAATTGTATGGGACACGAGGAGAGAAAAGGGGAAGAGCGGGTACTGTTTAAGAGCTAGCGGCATAGTCTAAATTAAATTCTATCTCTTTTTGCCATGATGTAAATTTTTACTTGCTACCTCCCCTGGCACACCTTCATGAACATATACCACATATACATACGCACACAGACAGAGAGAGAGAGAGAGAGAGAGAGAGAGAAAGATAGCTGTCCTAGCTTTGATTTGCAACCATAATCTAAAGCATTATTTTGTTTCTAAATAATTACTTAGAATAATTACTAAATAATTACAGCAAGAATTACTGAACAAACTGAGAAATTCTTTTAATATGATACTTAATGGATTTGCCTTACAACTGTGGGGTTGATATTGTTTTATGTTTGTTAAATAAATTAACAAGTTTGACATATATTTTTAGTTATCTTTTATCCTAGCTTAATTTACATGGATTCTGATAAGTGACCGTACTTTAACCTAGTCACTTATAAAATAACAAGGAAATATTACTTATACTTTAAATTTTAGTTTTTCAGTAATCAAATGTTTATCGAGCACCTACTATATGCCAGGCACTGTCATAGACAGAGTAAATAGCATGAATAAAACAGGTAAGACCTTTGCTTTCAAACAATACTCAGTTGCTAAACCCATTTCCTTTTCTTTAGGGTATTTTCATTGTCACCAAATTTTAGAGGGAAAAGTACCTTAGAGATCATCTAGTCCAACCTCTTTGTTCAAGTGGAGAATCTGAGCCACTAAGATTCAGAGGAGAGTAAGAGAATTTAGCAGACAATTCCAAGTAATAACAGTAAACTATAGGAAAATCACAGATTGTGAGAATTCACTATATTGTTAGCATCTTAAGTATGAGTTTAAAAAAGGTACAAATTTACAAGAAAAGTCCAATTGTGTTAATACAAATGAAAGATTCCACTATATTCAAGTTAAAGTAGAGAATTTAAATGTCTTTTTTCTTCTTTAGCGCTATAGTGAAACCAATTTGGTATTCTGTGGTAACTAAATACCATAAATGGTTTTCTGCTTATAGACTCAAAAATTTTTTAAAGCAGCTATACAGATGATGTTGTTTATGATTGCCTGAGTAGTGTTGATAGAAATAATATGCCTTCCTGTCTTGCTAGTATCATAGCAGTTCAGATCTGAAATTCATATCCCTTATTGCAAGGATGAGAACATTGACTCCCAAAGAGGTTAATTGACTTGCCCAAATAAGAGCCAAAATTAATAGCTTGTATTTAAACAAGGAATCAGGTTTTGTATCTTAAGATCATTATATTTTTATATTCAGATAAAAATTATTGTCAACTTTACCTAATCTAATATTATCAGACCTGCTGAATATTAACCCTATTTTTTAAAATCTCAGAGTATCTGAGAAATTGACAAAAGAGAAATGAAGTCACAGATATTAGAACTGAGTCTTTTGGCATTATTTCTAATGGCATATCTTTTATGCTAAAAATACTCAATATTAAGTTGCTGGTCACAAATAATTTTTCCCCAACAATAGGTATTGTCTTCTAAGAACTCTGAAGCAATGTCAGACATTGAAGGAAGCTCTCATTGCTGCAGGAAAAGAGATTATATGGCATGGGCGGACAAAAGAAGAACCAGCGCATTACTGTAGCATATGCGAGGTAAGTGACTGTTCTTATCCACCCTTGTTTTATAAAGCCTCTTACCTCTCTACTTTGGCTTTTTCTTCAGTTGTTTTAAAAAATATATTTATACTTTTATGTAATACATTTTACTGAAATTGAAATTGTGTTTTTCTTGTTACTTAGCTATTAAAATTTAATCTGATGGTATACTGTTTTACTAACTATGAATTAACTCAAAGTATATACTAGTAGTCATTTATCTAATAGATAGTTAACAGATGATAATCACCAAGAAGTTTAGTTTAGTCTTGGGATTTTAAACTGCGAACAATCCAAAAGCAGACAGATGTCAATAAATTAGATGTAGTTTAGTATAGCTACAGGCAGATCAATGTTCAATCCTCACCTGTGCAATTCACAGTACATTGGTCAATCATCTCCTGAAGCCAAGGCTTGCAAGTGATGCAGAAATAAAGATGATATGGTACCTGAAGGAGCTTCCATTCTGCTCGGAGAAGACAAATTATAAACAACTAATTATAATGTACATGAGACTTATGAATGCAAAGTTGGTCTTACTGTTATGACAGCAGTGAGTGGGGGAAAATGACCACATTTTCCTTTCTAGTATTGGCATAAGAGTTCACAAAAGTATTAACATTTGAGTCCATCCTTAAGGTTGAGTATGACTTCATTGGGCTAAAAAGTGATGAGAATTGGAGGTAGGATGAATGTTACTATGAGCTATATTAACAATATGAGAAAAGGAATGGTTTAGTCTATAAAAGGTTAAGTAGTCCAATGTGGCTGGAACTTAATGGAATAAACTATGCAAATTATAAGTCTAGGTGGTAGGAAGCTTACAGAGCATCTTGAATGACTTGAAGGAATTCGATATTTATTCTGAGGTCATTGAAGCCATCAAAAGGTTTTGAGCAGGCAACCAACTTGGATATGTGTTTCAAAGAGAAGTAATTGGAAAGGATGGAGATAGGAAGCTATTGCAGTCTTAAGGAAGAGCTGTCATCTTAAGACCTAGGCCAGTATTCAAAATTATTTAGAAGGTGAAATCCACAAGACAACTTAAGTGGCAGAAGTGAGGGACAGGTTGAAGAATGCTCACAAATTTTCTAGCTCAAATCATGAGATTCATGTTGTTGCCCATTGATGGTAATGGAAGACATGGTGGACTCTGGGATTTTGACTGACATAACTGTTCAAAGAAGATATGATGAAGTCATGAGAGTTTTCTGTCATTGAATAAATTCGAGGATATGCCAGGGACATTAATGAACCATTCCAAACCTTGAAATTCTCTAATTCTGATGCTGGCTTTTATTTGAAATGATCTAATCCATCAGCTATTTTAATATTGTATAACCTGGCCAAAGTAAGTCATTGGAAGGTTAGATAGATTCTAATTAGGGTGCGTTATATACCTCAGGAAGATGAATATATAAGCTTTCCAATATTTCAGAATGCCTCCTATCCTGCAGTGTTATTCCTTATCCTGCCTGAACCTTAGCAACTCACCAATCTTTCTGTATAAGATACATGTATTATGTCTAAAATTGTGCTATACTCATGAGTACACTTTTTATTTGTACTCTGGCTCCTTAACATGAAGCTTATAGTTATATACTTACTGTCACTTAACTGTCAGTTTCCTCATCTGTAAAATAATCAATATATTCATTCAACAAGTGTTTTGAGGCTTGGCTAAGCACAAAGCACTATGATATGCCCTGGAGGTGCAAAGATGAGTAAACATAGTCTTTTATCTTTGAGGAGCTCAGTCTGCAGGGGAAGACGAATATCCATCCATAGTGCCCTGTTATGGGTACTATCAGAGAAGTAAAAGGAAAATGATGCTCACTTTTATCTGATTGTATACTAATGTTTTGGATTTAAAACAAAATAGACTGACATTTATTAAACTTTTGAATTAGGCTTTTGCCAGTGGTTGTAATGAGTATGCCATTCTCTTAGGTCACTCCCCTGAATATGCATTACCATTCATGTCTTTGGTCTAGTACAAAATAAATCAGGTCCATTAAAGAATCTTAAACATGGCTGTGTTTGTCTTGATGCCTACTCTAACCTAAAGATAACTGTTCACAATTCCATGTAAAGTAGAATATGATTATATTAAAGCAATATAATAAATAAAGACCACTGTTGCTATTGAATGCTTTTTCTCTTGTGTGAATAGGTGGAGGTTTTTGATCTGCTTTTTGTCACTAATGAGAGCATTTCTCGAAAGACCTACATAGTGCATTGCCAAGATTGTGCACGAAAAACAAGCAGAAACCTGGAAAATTTTGTGGTGCTAGAACAGTACAAGATGGAGGACCTGATGCAAGTCTATGACCAATTTACATTAGTAAGTGAAATCAACATGTGAGTACATAGTTAGCTGGATAGGAAAGCAGCATTGTTCTGCCATCTGATAAGTAGGAGGTAATGAAATATTTAAATTTTCTTTTGGCTTATTAGATACTGCATGAGGAAATACTCAAATCATTCCCCCTTCCTCCACTTCCAAGTATTTATTCCTATGAAGTTAGCATATTTTCACTTTTCTTCCTGGATGAGGCCAATCTAAATAATAGCACAGTAATTATATTTTTAAATGTTTGCATGCTTTTTAAACACTTAAATTCTTTGTCATCCGATCTAAGTTGATAAAATTTTTGTGTAACACAGGTTACTACTGTCAACAAAATGAATCAGTAAATGTGCTTTTAAATATACTTCCGCTTTTAGAGCTAATTGTATTTATTTTAAAATATTTTTTTTGCCAGAAGTATTAACCTTATGGGAATTTTTTTTTTTTTATCCTCACCCGAGGAGTGAGGATATTTTTTCCATTGATTTTCAGAAAGTGTGGGAGGGGAGGGGAGAGAGAGAGAAAGAAAGAGAAAAAAGAAAAGAGAGAAACATCGATGTGAGAGAGACACATCAACTGGTTGCCTCCCACATGTGCTCCAACAGAGGGACAGGGATCCAACCTGCAACCCAGGTATGAGCCCTTGACCTGGAATAGAACTGACGACCCTCCAGTACACAGGCTGACACTCTAACCACTGAATTGTTGGATTTCCTCCAATACATTTCTCTTACATATGCGATTAGAAACTGAATTTTTGAAATTTAGCTCCTGATAATTTGAATCGTCTTCTGAAGAAGAAAATTATCTGGAGTATGTTAAATAAAATGTATTATCTAGTTGATAGGTTCTGAAGCCAGTCACTAATGAAATTATAATTGATTTGTCAAATTATTTTCCATAAGCCTTTTTTTTTTTTTTTTTAAAGCAATCTAAAAATGGTCAACCTAATAATGTTCTTGACTTTTAATGTTCTTGAGTTTTATGACTATTTGGTGAAGAAGTACAGAAAAATGCAGTTGCACTCAGTAGGGTAATAGTCTCAGGCTCTTAGGAAAATTATCCAGGCAGGAGTCAGTAAGGGAGGTTACACTTGGACATCATGTTGCATGCAGGCTGTTGAACTTCCTTGAGAATTGTTTTTTGCCCTACTTTCATAAGCAGACTATGTTTTTAGCATCGAGCTAGGGAACACTATTAACAATTTGTATACCAAAATAACATCCCTTACTTTTATTTTTAGGCTCCTCCATTACCATCTTCCTCATCTTGATATTGTTCCATGGACATTAAATGAGACCTTTTCTGCTATTCAGGAAGTAATACAGTTCTGCACCACTGGTTTTTGTAGCTGTCTCGTAAGGCTGCTGGCTGAAAACTGTGTCTATGCAACCTTCCAAGTGCAGAGTGTCAACCAACTGGACTGAGGAGAGCACTGCTCCTACTCCAGGACTCTCACAAAGCTGATCAGCTATACTTCAGAAAAAAATAATAATTTCCATGTTTTGTATATATCTGACAAAACTGGCAACATCATACAGACTACTGACTTGAAGACAACCTCTTTTATATTTCTCTATTTCTGGGCTGATGAACCACTTTTCATCTTTTTCCCCTTCAGAATTTTCCTTGGAAAAAAATACTAGCCTCACTGGTAATTTCTTTGTAAGGTAGTTAGCAATTTTAAGGCTTTCTTTGGTCAACTTTTTTTTTTAATGTGAAAAGTTAGGTAAGGAACTTTTTTACTGCTTTTATGTTTTTCTGTCTTGTTTTGAAACCACGACGGTTATTACACTTTTGGTTCCTAAATGAAATGTTTAAAAAATTAACAGCCAAGTCACAAAGATAATGGATTGCACATAGACTAAGGAATAAACTTCAGATTTGTGATTTTTGTTTCTAATCTTGATGTAAATTTACACTATTTATAAATACATATTTATTGCTTGAAAATATTTGTGAATGGAATGCTGTTATTTTTTCCAGATTTACCTGCCATTGAAATTTTAAGGAGTTCTGTAATTTCAAACACTACTCCTATTACATTTTCTATATGTAAATAAAACTGCTTAGTATTGTACAGAAACTTTTATTAAAATTGTTTAATGTTTAAAGAGTTTTCTATTGTTTGAGTTTTAAAAAGACTTTATGTACAGTGCCCAGTTTTTGTTCATTTTTCAAATCTGATTATATATATTTTATATATACTTATGTATGTATATATAATATATATAGAAATCTGGATATATGTGTATAAAGATTTAGAACTTAAAATTTTCTCGTTTTAAGTTTCACATTTATGGTAGATTTTTTGAGGTGTTTACTGTAAAGTATTGCTTACAAAAGTATAATTATTTTTAAAGAAATATATATGGTATGTATCTTCAAGATCTAAAATGTCAGACTGGTTTATTGTTAAGTTGCAATTACTGCAATGACAGACCAATAAATAATTGCTGCCAAAATGTAGTATAATAGTAGAAAACAAATAGTGATTGAAATTAAGATTTTAAAGGGAATGTTATATGGGCTTGACAAATCCTGTACATCACTTAGCAGCTTTTTATATGAAAAAAAGATTCAGATGAAGGATTCTATTTTAGAATGCAAATAAATTAAGAGACTTATTTTTAATGTTAGGCAATTCTGAAATTTCATGCTTTCCTGCGTGCATGACACAGTGGGGGGAGTGGGAGGGGCTAGTCTGCAAATTCCATATCCCTAGTAAAATATAGCAGGCTATATTAGCATTAACAGGTCACTTCTAATTAACAATAGTATTTTATTTTATAATAATGGTACCTTGCATTTGGCACATATTCTCATTTTATTACTCTGTTCTAACTTTCTAAGATTTTTCCAGGAAGCTTTAGTGAAGAAGCATAGAAAATGCCGTAAATGAAGTTATATGTATGACTAAAGAGAATTTATAATCCTCTCTGGTGAAATGTGCTGATTACATTAATCAAGTACTTTTTCCCATACTTAAGGAGCAGGAGTGCTTGTCTAAGTGCTGCTCAGGATGTTTAACCATTAATATTTCTAAATGAACCCGAGACAAACAGTTTTGCAAATAAACAATTGTAAGCCAGCTATCCAGATTATAAGAATGTTTCTTAGCCAGTTCTAGTTTATCTTACTGACATAGTGTCTTATTTTCTGTGGTTTTATTAAGATAGTTTATTACCAAGATTAATATAAGTTGTGTGACATTTAGGAGTAATTCAGTGGTGTTTCACCAGTAACTATTTGGAAGTTATGTGTCAGGAGTAATACTTGTTCAGCTTAGTCTTTGAATGGATAGAGGATAGGAGTTAGAAATCAAACACCTGAACATTACTCTGAAGTATAACTAGATGAACAAAGTCTTATGTAAAACTACTTTTCACCCATTTAATATCCTTTATAATTTACATTTTCCAAGTTTCAGAAGAAATAGAGTATTTTTTTTTCTTTTTACTGCTTATATAGGTAAATTCCATTAAAACAAACTCAAGCCTGGCCCCTTAATAACAAAACAGGTTTCGTCATAACACACACACACATTGTTTAGGCAAATAAGCTAATTACACGCTATATAAAAAAAGTGTTGATCCAGAAAGTGGAACTAAATTGTACTTTTTTCTCATTGTCACCAGTTAAATAGGAAATCTTATACCATCAGTATAGCAGTTCAACTTGCTTAACCTATTTAAGTTAATAAAAGACAAAAAAACTGGCTTCTGCATTTTGAAATAAAATCTAAGTCACTTTTCCAAAGGAGTAAATTGACAGGACCTTCCATATACTAGTAATTGGTCAAGTGAAATTTAAGGTCACATAATAATATGAATTTAACTTACATGAAGTACCTGCTTCTCAGAACCTAGTTATTAAATCTTCAAATTATCATTGTGTATTTTCAGTTAGTATATTTATTTAGCATCTCCAAACTAAATCTGAATAAGATGTGATCCCTGCCCTCTACCCTTCATACATCTAATATGGGAGATGTGTGTAATGTATCAGGCAAAACCTAGGTAATAAGGGTGTGTAGTATTGGGGCTTGCATTTTGGCAGGGTTTAATTTACATCAATGATCGCACCTTCCAGAGCAAGAGGATTTGGGAACTTTGACTAATGGGTTGGATGACTCTTAAAAGACAACTGGAGAGGTAGGAAGGGCCCCAGTGTTGGAAAGCCGCCTGCCGTGAGAGAGGTTTCTACATGACCGTGTGGTTAATATGGAATGACCCATGGGATTTACGCAAAAGAACAATGGTGAATTTGCAGTAGTCTTCTTACCTGCTTTAACAAACTCCGTCTATCCTGGACATTGCTGCCAGATGGACATTTCCTTTTTTCTTTTTGGAGAGAATTTTTATAAAAATTTATTTGAGCCAAACAGGATACACCTGGAAGCAAGATTTCAACAGACATATAAATGCTCCCTGAGGGATATTTCTAAAGCACAGAAATTCAAGGGAGAGATGACTTGGGCTTGAACTTTGGATGATGCAAGGTTGGAAATAATAGATTTGGAAGACAAAAAGTCCACAGAACCCATTAGATGTCTTTAGGTGGGTGGAGGTGCTTCTAACCAGAATAGGAAATACAGAAGGATAGCTCTGGAAGCAGAAGATAATTGCTTTTAGGACATCTAAATAGTTGAAATTAGGAAAAGCCTGGATGGAAACCATGTATCTAGCTCTCCACTGAGGTGGTGCTTAGAGCTACAGAAGAGAGATTATACAAGGAACTGGGGTGAGGAGAAGTATTGTCAGCATATAAGAAGAGATTGCGAAGGAGAAGAAAGTTAAAAGAAACCAGCTTTGGATGATGTTACACAACTCAGAGCTTTTGAAAACAACCACACACCATGCTGCAAAAATGAAGGTTAAAGGGATTCCTTTGGGTTGGCACAAGATGGTTGGTGACATTTATTTGCCAGACAGTAGAGCAACAACTTCATAGTCATGGATGGGAAAAGTTCAATTTGAGAGGAAGGTCAGTCTGGTCTTTCAGGAGCCCTGGGTATGAAATTATGTTGGTCTTTTGTGAAAAGCAAACCAATTTTTAAAATATATATATTTTTATTGATTTCAGAGAGGAAGGGAGAGAGTGAAAGAGAAACATCAATGATGAGAGTCATTGATCGGCTGCCTCCTGCACACCCCCTGCTGGGGATTGAGCCGGCAACCTGGGCATGTGACCTGACCGGGAATAGAACCGAGATCTCCTGGATCGTAGGTCTGTACTCAACCACTAAGCTACACCTGCTGGGCCAGATCACCAATTTTAAACATTTTGTATCATTGTCCTGGAGTACTTTACACAGGAATAGTTCTGTATATATATCGTGAAGAAACCCATGTGGTGGTCCGTTTTTTGAAAGGAAAACATACTTTGTAGTTGAACAGAGAAATGAGGATGGTACTTTTTAGTGTGGCCCAAAGATACCTACCATTTACTAAGTACTTGTGCAAAGCACAGTGCTAAGTACTTTATATACAGTACATTCTTTTTAGCCCTAATAATGACCCATAGAGTTAGATATGTTTATCCCCATCTTACAAATAGTAAATTGAGGCAAAGAGAGATCATGTAACTTGCCCAAGGTTTGTGGTTATTAAGTGTTAACTCCAAGATTCTAATTGTGGTGATCCATCTTAAGAGCAAGGGCTGTTCTACCTCTCTCTGCAGAGAAATAGGAATTGCTGAGTGCTTACTATGCAGTCATGTTTGAAAGGACCTCTTCATTTTAAGTATTTCTTTAAGAGAAAGATATCTTTAAATTTGAGAACCTGTAATTAGGCCGGTCATATCTTTTATAGTCCAAACCAGAACCCTTTTGAGATCAAGAGGGGACACTAGTGGTAATTGGAAAGGGCAACAGCCAAAAATTGAGCTCTTCTGGGCAAGCTGGAATGTATGGCAAAGTTTTTAAACTGGTTTTCCAAAAAAGCATTTTGGGGCTAGTATTTACCTCCTCCCAACATCATACTCCTAGATATTTAAATTATAACCATGTGTGTGTATAAGGGTATAATGATTTCAAATACATTAAAGGAATGATTAACACAAAGCAATACTCTGAGCCACACCTACTTCCAAAATGCTCATATACAACATCTATTAAATTGAGTAAGGGGAGAAGAGTGGAGAAAGCACACACGATTTTGTAGGCTTATATAGCTGATTGTAGGTAAGCATTAACTTGAGCTCTCCACTTTGTGGTAGAATGATACATTTGGCAAAGTAGAAGTAGGTGAGAATGTTATCTTTAGAAAACTTGATACATATGATTTAAGTGTTATCTTTTATTAAATGTGCTTGGATGCAAATATTGAGCTCATGGAAAGGATTCTATGTATACAAAATGGAAATTGGTACCCAAATCTGTGATCAGCAAGACTTTCTGATTTAAAGTATTGAAAACGTTGAGGGTGGGCAGCAAGGTCAAAAGTATATGAGATACTGATACATCAAAAATTTCAGTAAAAAGGAAAAACCAGAAAGTACCAAAGATTTTAAAATACAACTAACTGCTGCCCACTGGCATGGCTCAGTGGTTGAGCGTTGACCTATGGACCAGGAGGGCATGGTTTGATTCCTGGTCAGGGCACATGCCCAGGTTGTGGGCTTGATCCCCAGTAGGGGGCGTGCAGGAGGCAGCTGATCATTGAAGTTCCTCATCATTGATATTTCTATCCCTTCCTCTCTCTGAAATCAATTAAATAAATAATAAAATACAACTGCTGTAAACAAAAGCTGGATAGTTTTTAAATATTGAGGATACTTAAAAACTATCCAGCTTTTGTTTACAGCAGTTGTATTTTATTTTATTTATTTATTTATTTCAATGATTTCAAGGAAAGGGGGAGAGAGAGAAACATCAATGCTGTCTCATAGGGTAAGGGATCCTTTTTTACAGCTGCATAGCATTCCATGGTGATTTTCTGGTCTAAAGTACAGTCAGTGGGGTGTTAAAGTCCCCTACTATGACTGTATTGCTGTCAATCTCTCCTTTAAAGTTCAGAATTTTGTTTTCTTCCAGCCTGTGTGAGTCTTTTGTTCTGAAGTGGGTCTCTTGTAGACAGCATATATTTGGGTCATGTTTTCTCATCCATTCAGCTACCCTATGCCTTGTGATTGGAACATTAACCCATTTACATTCAAGGTTATTTTTAATATGTACTTATCTATTGCCATTTTAATTCTTTATGTCAATGTTTCTCTCTCTATTTCTGCTTATTGCAGCAGTCCCATTAACATTTCTTGCAGTGCTAGTTTGGTGGTGATAAATTCCTTTAATCTTTTTTTGTCTGGGAAGCTCTTTATTTCACTATCTATTTTGAATGATAGAGTAGTCTTGGTTTCAGATCTTTGCTTTTCATTACCTTGAATACTTGATGCTATTCCCTACTGGCCTGTAGAGTTCCTTATGAGAAATCAGCTGACAGCCTTATGGGAGCTCTTTTGTAGGTAACAAATTGCTTTCTTCTTGCTGCCTTTAAGATTCTGTCTTGAATTTTTGACATTTTAATGATGATGTGTCTGGGCATGGGCCTCTTTGGCTTCTTGCTTGGGGCTCTTTGTGCCTCTTGAATTTGTGTGACTTTTCCCTTGACCAGGTTAGGGAAGTTGTCTGCCATTATTTCTTCAAACAGGCTCTCCATCCCTTATTCTCTTCCTCTTCTGGCATTCCTATGATGTGAATATTATTACATTTCATGTTGTTCCCACAGCTCCCTTAAACTGTTCTCCTGTTTTTTAATTGTTTTTTTTCTTTTTTGATCTCTGATTGAGTGATTTTTTTTTTTCTCTCTTATCTTCTAATTCACTGATCCAATTTATTTTTTCCAATACATTCTTTATTTCTGCTATGTCATTGTTAATTTCCTTCATAGTTTCTCTATCTTTTCTCATCATCCTTACAATCAGTATTCTGGACTCTATATCTGATAGATTGCTCATCTCCATTTCATTTAGCTTTTTTTCTGGAGAATTCTCTTGTTCTTGCATTTGGGGCTTGGGCTTGTTTTTTTGTCTCCCTATTTTGGCTACCTGTTTGTGTTTGTTTTTATGTATTAGGTAGATCTGCTAGGACTCTGAGTCTTTTTGGATGGCGTCTGGTGCAGGCCAATGTCAGACACAGTTTGTGACTGGCCCTGAGTACACTGTTTGGAGCTATCAACAACCCAAGGCTTATGGTTCTCTCTGCTGGAGCTTGGTGTGTTTGGGCAGGACCAAGATGCACACCAAAGTCTGCTTTTCCAAGGCTGGGGTCCAGAAGCAGATCAGGCAAAGACTCAAAGCACTCTGAAGTCTGCCTCTGCCTGCAGGCTAATTAATCTGATTCTCTTTATGAGCCTCAGGCTGTAGACTACAGCAAGGTGTAAACTCCACAGGGTGGGGCCAGAGGTTTTCCAATGGGTGGGGCAATTGCTTCCCCCTCAGGCAAAAGTTGCCCAGCTGGCAAAGGTCTGCCTGAGAAAGATGTCCTGTGCAGTATGGGGGAATGACTCAGCACAGGAATCCAGGTGGCTGCCCTCTGAGCTCCACCTCCAGAGCCCACAACTCTGGTCTTTCCCCACATTACTCCAGTCCACTCTGCCCTCTGCCTGCTGGAGCCCAAGGTGAGTGGCTGCACATGAAATTTTGTCCATTAGCCCTTTAAGAAGGTGCCTGCATTTCCAGCCCTCTCTCCCTGGCAGACAGAAACCCCACTTCTTTTCACAGCCAGATGTTATGTGGGCACTTTTCTCAGTTCTGGTGCTCTTGGCTGGGAAGCCCAGCTTGGGGTTTAGACCCCAGAGTTCTCAGTGGGAAACCCCCCCCCCCCACACACACACAGCTGAGATATCTCTCCAGACCTTCAGCTGCTGCCTGTGGGAGCCCAGCCAGCCCTCTCATGCCTCCACACTTCCTACTAGTCTCTATGTGGTCTCCACTTTAGGTGCCTGGTTTTGAGGATGCTCTCTAGCTATTGTTCAGTTGATTATTCACATGCTTTTTCTATATTTTAGTTATAATTCCAGTTTGGTTCTGGAAGAGTATCAGTGTAGCTTGCTACCACCTTGGAATCCTCTTTTTTCTGTTTTTAAGCAATTTGATGATAATGTGTCTTGGTTTAACTTTCTTCATGTATTTTTGGCTTGGCATACTTTGATTTTCCTGAATCTGTGGAACTATAGTTTTCATCAAATTTGGAAAATTTTGGCCATTACTTCTTAAAATATTGCTTTTTGGGTTCTTGTTCAAGGACTTTAATTATGAGTATGTTAGACTGCTTGAAATTGTTCCATAGCTCACTGATCATCTGTTGTTGTTTTTTCAAGTCCTTTTTTTCTTTCTGGTTTACGTATTGGATTGTTTTTCTTGCTCTGGCTTTGATTTCACTAACCTTTACCTCCATGGTGTTTAATTTGCTCTTAATCCATTTAGTGTATTTTTTACATCTCAGACACTGTAATATTTCTCTCTAGAAATTTTACTTGGATTTTCTTCCTGTCTTCTATGTCTCCTGCTTTCCTCTCCCTTCTTGAACATATAAATATAGTTTAATAACTCTTTTCATGTCCTTGTCTACTAATTTTATTATCTGTATCACTTCTAGGTTTATTTTGATTGATTTTTATTGTAATTATGGTCATATTTTCGTGTTTCTTTGCATGCCTGATAGCTTTTTATTTAATGCTAGACAGTGTGAATTTTATCTTTTGGGGTTCTAGATATAGTTTTATTTCTATAAATATTCTTGGGCTTGCTCTGAGTTGCAGTTAAGTTACTTGGAAACACTTTAAACTTTTCAGGTCTCACTTTTAAGCTTTATTAAGTGAGACAAGAGCAGTGTTCAATCTAGTTCTAATTTTGTCCCACTACTGAGGCAGAAGCATTCAGTGTACTCTACCTGATGCCATGTGATTTATGATGTTTTTCCAATACAGTTGGTGGGAACAGGAACTATTATAGCCTAAGTTAGCTGCAGGTACTCTTCCTTCTAATCTTTTTGGGTTATTCTCCTCTCCCTTACTCCTTCTGGCCTCAAGTACTTTCTTTACATCCATGCTGATCCTTTCCGTTGAAGACTTAAAAGGAATCCTAGGTAAATCTCCAGAGATAATATTCTGTGTATTTCCATCTTCCACAGTACTCTGAATTTTTAGCTATCTTGGTCTCCTTGAATTTTCAACACTGTTTCTTCAACTCAGGGAAAGCACTGGGCTCTGGGTTCCCTCTCTCTGGACTACAGCCTGAAAACTCTCTCCAAGAAGAAGCTGGGACAGTTGTAAGGATCACTTTAGTTGTTTCCCCTTTCTCAGCAATTACTGTCATTGATGCCTGGTGTCCAAGGTCTGAAACATTGCTTCATATATTTTGTCTAGTTATTTCCTTGTGTAAGGCAAGAGGGTAAATCCTGATACTCTGTGTTAGTTGGAAGCAGATGTCTCTGCCAGGGGTGGGAGGAAGACTTTTCTCAGTCTACCCTTTAGTTGTGTGCCTTTTGAGTTTTGTATTCTTAGTAGCCATACTGCTTCTATTAGCTAGGTTCTCAAGAGAAACAGAACCAATAGAAAATTTTATCTATGTCTATGTCATCTGTATTTCTAATCTATATCTTTAACTATATCCATATAGAGAGATTCATTTTAAGGAACTGGTTCATGCGATTGCAGAGGCTTGGCAAATCCAAAATCTGCAAGGTGGATTGGCAAGTGTTGCATTTCAAGTCCAAAGACAGTTTGCTGACAGAATTCCTTCTTGCTTGGGGAGGTGAATCTTTGTTCTATTGAGACCTTCAACTGATTAGATAAGGTCCACAGACATTATGGAGAGTAATCTACTTAAACTCCAACAATTTAAATGTTAATCTAATCTAAGTACACCTTTACAGAAAACATCCAGAATTATGTTTGATCAAATATCTGGGCACCATGGCCTAGTCAAATTGACACATAAAATTAACCATCACATTGCTTATTTTTAAAAATTAAATTATTTATTTAAAAAAATACATTTGAAGAATACTGATCAGGTATTTTATAGACTATCTTTCAATTTAGGTTTATCTGTTTTCTCACGATTGGACTTGAATTGTGGATGTTGAGGAAGAATAATACATAAGTAAAGTATTCTACTCATCACATCATATTGGGGGTCCATGATAATCACAAAACTTTATAACTGGTGATTTTGACCTTGACCATTTGGTTAAGGTGGTATCCATATGTTTCTTTTACTGTAAAGTTACTAGTCTCCGTTTCCATATTCAATTCTTTCTAGGTGAGACACTAAGTCCGGACCACACTCAAGAAGAGGGAATTAAGCTCCATCTTTTAGAGGGGATAGTATCAATGTGTATATTACTTGGAATTCTTCTGTAAGGAATATTTTTTCCTTTCCCCTCATTTATTTATTTATTCAATTATTTATATCAACATTGACTCATGGTTATCTTAGTTTTGGAGTTATAATCCAATACTATTGTTTTTCATTTTGTTGCTCAAACTGTTCTAGCCTTGGCCATTGGGAGCTCTTTCATGTTGGTTCTTGTGTACTTTTGACAAGCTCCCTTGCATTTTTAAAAATCACTTCCAAATTTTCTGGTACCACAAAATGCTCTAGGTTCATCTTGTATTTCCTCTGCCCATCCCTAACCTTCATCATTTCTCTTATTTTCCTGGTTCCTTTTTATTGAAGAATGGTATTAGAAACCAAGATCTGGATAGTGGGTGTGATCATTGCTATTGGGATGTCACTGCTTTGAGACCCTCTAAAAGGACAGAACTAGAAAATATATGTATTGTACTATCACATGTATACACTTATATCCATGTCTCTGTTTCTATCTTCATATTTATTAAAATAAACATGAGTTTACCCACATTTAAAAGGTACAAGGAAATTGATGCAAAAAATTAAAGTCATGCATTGCCTTTCCTATCTTCCAAAATTGTTTCATCTATAACAAAAATAAATGTGATGTAATTGCATACATACGTAAACATCAGTTCATACATAAACATCAGTTCATACTGATATCTGTGACTTGAATCCAGCACCACAGGGTTCAGTCTCGCCTTCTGCCCTCCCCTTTGTTTATTTGTAACTATTTACTCTGGTGCCATGGCTCCTATTATCTACAATTTACTTACTTATTTGTTCAACCCTATAATATATTCATGTACAGTAGTTTCAGAATTACTATCTTGTTGCCCTGTGATTAAAAAAACTTTATAAACTAGAGTACAATATTTATACATTATTCTTTTCATCTTTAGTCTTTGAGTATCTAATTAAGACACTTTTCCAAAGTGACTTTGGTCAGCTTCTTTTATCCCCACCCACTTCAACAAGATTTTGCCATACATTTGTAATACAGTTACATTCATTTGTCATTCCATCCATCCTGGGCTCCCCTGACACCTTTGTTGATTTAAAAAAAAATTATATATATAAAAATTATATTAAAAAAAATTACTATATTATATATATAGTAAAGTTCACTCTGTATGGGTAGAGTCCTTTATCTACCACCCCAGGGCAGTTCAACCGCCCTAAAAATTTCCCTTTGTGTCCTTCACCTTCTCCCAACTCCTAGGGCCAGAGCCATTTTGAAGGTCTGGTTCCCAAGTCTGCAGAAACCTTAACACTGACCCACTGAAACGGCTGAGGTCAGAGACAATTGGGTTACAACAGAATAGAATGTGACATTTTTTCTGGCTGCCTTCTAAAGGCTGAATGAGAAGCCTGCAACAACTCTCAGAAGGAACAGAAAAGAAGATCCATAACCTTCAGTTGGATTTTCTCATATACTATGAGAAAATCTAAGTATCAAATGGTTGAGATTATATGTCTTCCTTATGGAGAACCAAAAAGAGGGAAAGCCTATTTACACAGTCTGTTGTGGAATAAATATCTTAATATTAATGACATTAATATTATGACCTAATCTTTAGGCAGCCCTGTGAGAGACCAGAGAAACCTACACTTTCTAATAGAGACCTTGCAATTGGCAATAAAGTAAGTGTAGCATTTTTTTATGCCAGTGAATTCAATTGAAAATATTTCATTTAGTATTTTTGCATCTCTAGTTATTAGGAAGATTGGTTTATAGTTTTCTCTTTCTTTTGCTATCTTTGGGCAGATTTTCACATAAGGATTTTGCTCCTTTTCAAAAATACATTGAAGTTTGAATTCTGTAAAGATGACACACTGAATATGGTATCAGCCCAAATCTGGTCTGCTTCTGAAACCGATGGTTGGGGCAAGTGAGGCTGTGAGTCTCATGGGAGTCCTAGCAGGGAGAACGTGGGTGGGGCTTTTTCTTGGGTAGACTGATCAAGCTTGGTAATCAGGGTGGGATAGCCCCAGGGAGAGGATTAGAATGAAGTGGCTACTAGGAAAAGCTCAGGCCACCAAGGCATGGATCTCAAGGTGTAAAGGAGAGAGACTGATATTGGATCCCCTCAGGTGGATTTGATTGTTTGGGCTTGCAAGAGACCAAAGGAAGCTAAAAGGTAAACTGTGTCTTCTGCGGGCCTGAATCTAGGGAGGCGGGAGGAGACCTGGGAGCAGAAAGGTTTTTTTTTCTGGGGCCTCCACGGAGTATTAGTAGCCTGCCTGTTGTGGTGGGGAGCTAACTCATTAAGGGGTGAGACCACTCTGTCTCCCACCACTTTGGGACCTATTGTCCCTGTACTTTAAAAACTGGCTTTCAGCCCCAAGTAGAACTAATTCATCTAAAGGATCACAGAGGCTAGAGAAAGAAGATTAGTCAAAACAAGGATAACACATGTCCAACAAAACTTGTTCAAGTTAACCACTTGAGTTAAAAAATATGAATACAGAAAGAGGCACGTGTAGTGCAAAATATTTTCTGAGTCAGCATGACTTTTCAACTGCTCAATTCAGTAGCTGATTAAAAGAAAAACATAGTCATTGTTGGGAAACAACATGGTAGCCTGCAAACTGAAGTGGACTACTTCAAAGCATAGAGAAAAATACAAAGACGTGAACCATGAGGAACTTGTCATGAGTTGGGGTAAGTAATGCTTGAGTTTCTTTAATATATACCTAACAGTAAAAGTACTAGGTCATAGGGTATGTGTATCTTTTATCAGTACATACTAAACCATTTTCTAAAGAGATGGTACCTGTTTGCATACCCATCAGCAGTTATGAGTTACTTCTGTTGCACATCTCTTCCAACATTTGGTATTATCAAACTTTTAAATGTTTGCCAATATGATATATGTATAGTGGAATATCTTCATGATAGTAATTTGTATTCCCTCTTTAACAGTAAGGTTAAATAGTTCTTTATATGTTTATTGGCTATTTAAGTTTACTCTTTTTTGAAATGACTATTTCAATGTTTTGCAAATTTTAATATTGAGTTGCCTTTCCCCTTCATTTATATGTAGGTATTCTTTATATATTCTGAATGTGAGTCATCTATCAATGAATGTGTTGCAAATATCTTCTACTCTGTGGATTGTCTTTTAATGGAGTCTTCTGATGAATAAAAATTGTTAATTTTAATGTAGTCAAATGTGTCAATATTTTGCTGTATGGTTACTAGTTTTTAAAAAAATCTTATTTAAGAAAGCTTTTCTTTATTTCATGAAGATATTCTTCCATATTATAGTCTAAAGGCTTCAAAGTTTTATCCACATTTAGCTTTATAATCCGCCAGTGTGTATCTAATGCACGAAGTAGGGATCCAGGTTGCTAGTCTCTTTCAAGCTGCCAAATCTCCCCATATGAACAATGATCTTTTATTACATTCCCCTTGTTCTAATCCAGGACCTCAAATGAGCACTCTCTGGCACTTCTCCCCTCTCATGCATGCTCATTAAAATCAGCATAGTTCAGATCTTTCCCCTCACTTGGAATGGAGGTTTCTCTGCCTCACTCTAACACCCATCATATATCATACCACTGCTCATCTCTTCCTAAAATTCTGAATTTATTACAGTATCTCTCTTACTGACCCTAATAATATTTCTCATGGCATTAAGGATATAATTTTAGCACATCAGTGTGTCATCAAAGCTCTTGGCAGGCTGTGCTCCTTCCACATTTCATGCCTTATCTTTCCCCCTGTCCCTTCACAAACTTTGACCTTTCTATTCTATTGAATGCCTTTGATTTTTATTTTGCCATATTCATCTTTGAATTCCTGGTGCTTGGCACTTAGTAGGTACTCAACAAATGTCTATTAAAATACAATTAAATCCAACCCACACAAAGCACATGTTTTGGTCAGTGGCACATTATAAGTGCCTAATAAGTGTTTGTTTGTTGGATGAACAAATAGCCATTTCTGCACTCTATTATCTATATTACTCATTTTGGTATCTAATATACCAAAGCAAGCTGTATCATAGTAAAGCTACTATGATTTACATATCTCATGTAAGTATATGATCTACTCCTTGGAGAAATGAAACAATAAGTTAATGACAGTCATATATGATACAGCAAGATGTTTCAGAGAGATAATGAACAAGGAAGTGAACATGGAGCTGATTGTATAATCTGTATAATTAATATAAGAAATGCTTAATAAGAGAGACACTACTGAAGGATAGTGTCAACAGGAAAGGCCTCCAGGAGGAGGTAAGTTTCAGCTGGATTTTGAAGGATGATTAGGTCTAAAGAATCCCAAGTGAAGAAAGGGCAAATACAAGGGTGGGGCTGGGCTTTTAGTCTGTTGGGATTTTGGTTTGGTGGTCACAGCCCCTACAATCTGACCTCATGGCCTGGCATACATGATCTGCCTGGCTGAAACCCAAATTGAGGGTTGATGGTGGGATATGAGTGTGAGCAAAGGCCCTGGTGTCATCAAGCAATATAGCATGGTGGTTAAGCAATGGATTCTAGAGTCAGACCTGGGCTCAAATCCTATGTGCACTGCTTACTAATGTGTGTCCCCGGGCACTTTATGAGTATTCACATGTTGAAGCTCTCACCCATAATCTGTTGGTATTTGGAGATGGACCTCTGGGAGTGATTGGATTAGATGAGGGTGGAGCCATTATGATAGAATTAGTGCCCTTATAAAAAGAGACATCAGAGAACAATGTGAGAAGTAAATGCAAGCAAAAAACAAACAAGCAAGCAAACAAAAGTCAGAAAGATTCCTAGCACAGAGTAAGCACTCAACAAATCTGCTATAGGAGGCCAAATAAACTTATTCTTAGGGACTGGAAATGGGGGCAGGGCAAACACCCAGCCATCGTTGCAACTGCAGAGAAACCTCTTAGCACCATAGATTCTGCAAAGGAGATCAGATATGTTTCTGCGGTCTCTGTGGCATGGGGTGGAATCAGTAGCCTTTATTCCACAGCCATCACTGAGTGCCATAGGACAGCTAAGGCATGAAATGGATAAGACAGGGACATCCACTAAAAGGTTGGTTCAAACCCCACAGGTGGTGTCCAAGTTAGATTTCTCAAACCAGACATAAAATTTTAATTAAAAATAAAAACTGGAGCCCACTCACAGCTCCCATTGCTATTACATTTCATTGCCATCAGACACAGCTGCCTTTGGACTGTTAGAAGTATTGGATGGCTTCCTTGACTGGGCAAAATTGGCGTAGCTCCTTTGATGCTCTAAATCTATCAGTGAATTGGGCCTCTGGAGATGAGGCCATTGCTCTAATGTCCTGTTGCTCTCAATGAAGGCTTTGGACCCAGACTTAACTGCTTTGGTCTTCACTAGGAGAAATTGATTTTTCAGGAAAACAGGAGTTTGCATATGTCATACAAAGACATATGCAAGAATATTCATAGCAACTTTATTTATAATAGCTCCAAACTGGCAGCAACCCAATGTCCCTCAATGGAGAGTGAATAAAAAACATGATTGAATTTTACTCAGCAGTGGAAAGGAAGTACAGATACACATGACATGGATAAACCTCAAAAACATGTTGAGTGAAAGAAACCAGATGCAAAAGTACATACTGTGTGATTCCACTTATGTGAAGTTAAAGAACAAGCAAAACGAACCTATTGTAAGAAAATCTAGAATTATGGTTACTGTTGTTGCCAGTGGGAGGGGCACAGTAGTGGACGGGAAGTTGCACGGAAGACGTTTCTTGGGGAATAAAACCTTCTATACCTTCATGGTGCTCACATGGGTCTATATATCTGAGAACTGATCAAACTGTACACTGAAGATGCCTTTTTGGTGTCTAAGTTATACCTCAATTAAAAGAAGAAGAAAAGAAGGAATGGAGGTGGGAAGCAGGAAATGAAGTCATCAATAAACCAAAGCAAAGCACAAAAGGAGGCTAGTAGGCAATGCCATGTAGGCATGTCCTCTGTAGAGAGAAGGTAGACAGCTATGACAGCTGTGGCCTTGAAAGGAGCCAATGTTTTGGATTGCTTCCCAGGGACGCCTCTTCAGAGTTGGCCCAAGGGGAAGGCTTGACTTGATCTTGGGGCAGGGATTGGCTCTATCGGACTGGGAGACCCTTAGCCTCTAGAAACGGTTATGGCTCAGTCTCTCTGAGAAGACATAATTTTGTAAATATTACAGGAGCTTTTGCTAACTCCATTCAGCCTCTTAACCTTTAGGCAGCTGCTTCAAAGCATCACAAACCCAGCTGAGACAGTTCCGAGCGTGACAAAGTGAGCATTAATCTACGGATTTGCTGCCAAACAGGAAGAAAAATGGCAACTTTTTAAAGGGCAAAGGAGTAGTAACTGGTGGCCAAGGCACTTGACTGAAGGGCCAGAGTGCCTCTCAAAGCCACAGCCAAGTTCTGTGCTGGACTGGACAGTTTTCTCACAGGGCTGCCTCTTCTGAATTTCTACACTATAGAGGAGGAAGAAATTATTGTGAACACAGCTCCCAGTCTTTCTCCCTTTCCCCTGCCTCCATCCCTCCACATTCCTAGCTCCCACCAACATTGTTGTGCTACATGCTTGTTTCATCTACACTGACTAAGCTGCATTCTCAATGAGCAGAGGTCAGTTGTCCCCTTTCACTCAACCTAGAGTCGCCCCTGCTTTCGTTTCTTTCCTCCTGTAGGTCCTAACTGTGATAGCAAGTTGCATTTCTCTCTCTTTCTCCATCTTTCCCTCCTTCTCTCTTATTTTGTGCATTCAACATATAATTTACATGCATCTATCATGAAAAGTTCTATTATGGACACTTGGCTAAACAACTCTTAATATAACAGTAGCCAAAAATTATTTATGTATAAGCATTACTCTCCTTTTCTGTGAGTACATGAAAGTGGTATAAACTATGATTCCCGCACAACTCATGACTCTAAGAAGCAGCGCACAACTCAAATGGAAACGGAGGGAAAGCGGGCTGCAACCTACGACTGAAGCAAATAAAACAAAAGGAATGATAAATGTGAAAATTATTTGTTCTAACTTTCATTGTTAGTCACCCAGTTTATGAAACTGTGTTGATGTGTTTTTAAGTTCTTGACACATAACTTGAAAATAAACATCAAAACTGGTTCAGAGTTTTAAAAATAGGGTTTTAGCTCAGTTAAAAAAAAAAAAAAAGGTGATCTCGGTAACTCAGATGAAGTCTGTCTCAAAGTCAAGGACAAGACCCAGAAGCCTTGGTCAAGTCCCAGTCAGGAAGACCATACTATCATGGGCTTGGCTGTTCCCAGGCCCCTGGGCACACACAAGGGAGAAATCCTTACACCTTAAATATTATCTGCATTTTTTCATAATGAAAGCAATACATTTGATGACTTTTATTTTCTTCTGGGTTCATGTTAATATTTTAAATTTTTTATAACAAATATATTTAATATTATTAAAAATATTTTTTTACAAGATCTCCCAAAATATTTGTTAAATACAAAAAAGTAGAAATGCCTTTTAAAGAATCTAAAGCCCCTTATCTAAATACAACCGCTGTTAGCATAGATCAGACTGACGAATGTCAGGATGGAGGAGGGTGGGTGGGTGGAGGGGGAGAGACTAACCAAAGGATTTATATGCATATATGCACAACCCAAGGACAAGAACAATGGTGGGGAGAGGGACTGGGGAGGGGGATGGGAAGGGGTGGAATGGGTCATTGGGGAGAAAAAGGGACATCTGTAATATTTTAAACAAAAATAAAATTTAAAAATAAATTAAATACAACCGCTGTTAATATTTTATATTTACTTCCAGTTTTATTTCTATGTAAAACTTTATTTATTAAAAAAACCCAAGAAACAAAACCAAAAAAACAAAATCAGAAAAAGCTCAACGCGTACAGAACATTTTGTGACACTTAACATTGGTCAATAGGCATTTTCTCATGACATTACAACTTCTCTGTAAATAGTATTTTAATTTAGTTCCATTTATAGTTGTGTGGGTGTAAACCAAATTACTTAGCCATTTCTCCACTTTAGGGAATTTAAATTATATACAATGCTCTGCTAATTAAAATAATAGCATGATTATAACTTCAATGCATCAAATCTTCTGTTTCTTTTATTTAAATTTCTTTAGCGTTGCGTTAAAATTACCCCCCCACTTCTTCCCCTCCATTTGCCTTGCCACATGCCAACAACATCTTTTAGATATTTTTTTTGTCTACTTACTACCACTTCACTAAACAATAAGTCTGAATGGAGACTTCTTGATTTTTCTGTTGTAGGTATTATCTATTGAATCTTCACTATGGAAGATGAAGATTTGTTTTGCTTTATTTTTCTTCTCCCTGGCCTTCTTCTCCCATGTACACTCTTCCCATACTCCCAATATAGATATATCATCATTCTGGTTAAATCAATATTTAGCGCTGTTAAAAGAAAAATTTCCAGACAATTTACTGATCTAGTAGACTTTTATCAGTGATTCATGAATTAGGCAGTATCCAATCTAGCAGATAGAAAGGGGTTCCAAATTGCTGTACAAGGTGAGAGATTTTTATAGACCAAAGAAAGCAGGAACAAAGAAGTTATACTAGGAATTTCCTGTTTGGTTATGTGACACAAAGGAAAGTCCTGGAGCAGGGTCTTGTACCTTGTGCTGAGTAGGCAAGCATTGATTGGTTTACTTAGGCCTTTTTTTGGGAGAGCCAAGCATAGACATTTAAGTTTTGGTTTGCTGACGGGCTTAGCATAAGGAACTCCATCTTGAGCCTAATCTTGTTACTTTAACAGAGTTTTGATCACTATGTTTATGTAAATGCCCATTTTACTTTTCCTGTGTAACTTTTTGTTTTCTCTGAAGTTCTTAATTGTGTTGTTAACTCCTTTGCTTGGTTTTCTATTTCTTTATTGTTAATGCAAATACCAATTCTTTATGAATATTCTAAATCTTTTCTCAAAACATCAGACTCATCAGATTTGTATGAGTTGCATCTTCCTGAAGGAATGGCTCTTGACGCCTTCTGACCTGCTCCCTTGTGGATTGAGTGGCCCCATGCCTGGTACACAGCTGTCTCCTGGTACCACACTTTGCCATCACACAAGGACCCCTTTTGTCTTTCTCCTATGCTGGATCCCTTGTTCTTATATCTCAGGTTTTCTTTATTTTGGTTTACTGCACCCTTTTGGTAGGACACTCCTTCAAAATCTTCCTAAGACAGGCTTCTTAAAAATAAAAACTTTTGAGAACTTGAATGAATAAAATTGCTATAGTTTGAATAAATATAGGACTGATTGATTGCTTGGGTAGAAAATTGAAGGTGGGAAATAATTTTCTTTCTGAATTTTGAAGTCATGTCTTCTGGCTTTTAGTTGTTAAGTATGAAGCTGTTCTGACTCCTGACTCTTTGTATGTGACCATCTGGCCCACCGTCCAGCCTCTAGTAACTTGTAGGGTCTTTTCTTTGTCCCTAGGGCTTTGAACATTCATTCATGGTAATGGGCACTCCAAAAGTCTTTTCCATGTAGACACTGATGGCCTTTCATTCTGGGAAATTTAATTTTCTTGTTGATGATTTCCTCCTGTGTGTGTGTCTGCTTCTGTGTGTTTTTGTTTGTGCATCTCTGTATAATTGTGTACATGTGTGTCTCTATGTTTGTGGCTGTATCTGTGTTCAAGTAAGTGTGTCTGTGTATCTGTATGTGCCATTGTGGGTGTGCCTATGTCACTATGTGGTGCCTGTGTTTATGTATGCATCTTCATCTGTGTGTCTGTCTGTGTTCACTCTCTTTGGAACTCCTATTATTGGATATTGAGACCCCTGGATTAATTCTGTAATTAAATTTTTTCTCTTATTTTTAGTCTGAATTTTTACTCTACCTCTTGGGAGTTTTTCCACTGGCCAAACCTGGGAAAATTTAGAACATCAAAATAAATGATAATAATAAATTATAAGCCATTGAACAAAATAAGAATCCATGAGTTCATATTTATATAAATATATTAAGTAAGGGGAAATAAAATTTCTTCTTTTTTACAATAAAATACCAATTAACAAATGTTAAAAGAATTTAAAAGATCACCATTTGACAACAATTGATTCAGGCAAGAATCACCAATGGATGCTAAAACAAATGGATGGAAGTTTGATAAATACAGGATATTTACAGCCTCAGAGTATTTCCTCTACGATTACATATTAAATTTATAGTGGAGAAACCAAATTAATATAACCAATAATGGGATAAAGTGACCTCATGTGTCTTCTGGTAGGATGCAATGAAGGGAGTATAACATTCCTTTGGAGGCATTCCTAGCAAAAATGAAAAACCTAAACTGAATCCAAATTGAGAAAAATTCTATAAAATAACCAGCTTTCTTCTTCAAATATGCCAAGGTAATCACACACACACACAAACACACACACACACACACACACACACACACACACACACACACACACACACACCTGTTCCAGATTAAAGGAGACTAGAGAGACATGCCAACTAAATGCAATATATGATCCTGAATTGGATCCTGGGTCAGAAATTTTTTTCTATGAAGGACCTTATTGGAGAAATTGGCAAAAGTTTAATAAGTGCTGTAGTTTACATAGTAGTGTTGTGTCAATGTTAACCTCCTGATTTTGAGAATTGTACCGTGGTTATGTAAGCCTTTAATTTTTTTAATGAAATGAACACTGAAGTATTTGGGGGCACATCTGCAACTTACTCTAAAATGGCTCAGAAAAATAGCCGGGGGAAGGGAAAAAGAGAGAAGAGAAGAGACGAGGAGGGAGAGAGACAGACAAAGAGGGAGAATATCAAGCAAATGGGGAAAAAACAAACAATTAGGAATATGGATACAGGGTATATGGAAGTTATTTGTACTTTTCTTTCAACTTTTCTGAAAGTATGAAATTGTTTGAAAATAATATTAGAAAAGAAAGAAAAAGAGTGGGGAGTTAAAAAGATGACAGTCAGTGGGGTTTGCCAGCTGTGACTTTCACTGTAGAGACCTGACTGGGTGAGATGATTGAGGGGCTTCTGGTGTCAGTATCTTTTTGTCTCTTTCCTAGAGGTTTACTTGTCAGTTCTAGTTGCAGGGAGCAGGTTGCCAGTGCAGGGGAGGGTAGGAAGTGACAGCCACTGTGCGTGCATGCCCTCAATTCCCCAGTTTTTGGTGTGACCTGCTGTCCTAATCTTTGTGCTGTTTCTGAAGAACCCTTTGACTTTCTCCGAAGCCTCCAATATTTTGTTGGGTCTTGGAAGGCCATCACCTGGCTGTGAAGGGGGGAGGGGGCATCTTGGATCCAATTGCTTCTTAAAAGGACCTTTTAGGACTCATCTTTTATGTATGTGCACCATATAGACACTTAAGAAAGAGTTGCTGTATGACTCATAACACAACCACTCTAGTAGACAGAGTAAAATTTTAAGGATTTTCATTGTGGAAAAAAACTGCTAGTAAACTATAAATTTATAAATGTTTGTAATAATCTTCCAAATAAATGTCTCTCTATAGGAATACATCACTGTAGGCTAAAATTTGCAGGAATAAATTTTTTAGTTTTGGTGGAGATGATTTTATCTTGACAATAAAGAGCTATCACATTAAAAAAAAAAAAAAAAAAGACTCATCGTTGAATAGAAGTGGTGAGAGCAAACATCCTTGTCTTACTCCTGATCTTAAGGGGGGAAAAGCATCAGATCTTTTAACATTAAGTATGATGTTAGTTGTGGAGTTTTCCCATAGATGTCCTTTATCAGATTGATTTAGTTTCCTTCTATTTCTAGCTTTCTGAGAGTATTAATTTTTATCATGAATAGGTATTGGATTTTGTCAAATACTTTTCTTTATGAATTGAGATAATCATGTTTTCCCTCTTCATTCTATTAATATGATGTATTACATTCATTGATTTTTGTATATTAAACTACCTTACATTCCTAAATAAATCCAACTTGCTAATGGTGTATAATTCTTTAACATGCTGCTTAATTTTGTTGGTTAGTATTTTGTTGAGAATGTTTTAAAATATTTATTTATTTATTTTTCTCTCACCACTTCTATTCAATACTGTACTAAATGTTCTAGCCAGGAAAATTTGGTAAGGAAAATAAATAAAAGACATCCAAATTGGAAAAGAGAAATTAAAATGATCGCTGTTCATAGATGACATGATCTTATGCATAGAAAATCCTGAAGAATCCACAAAAAATATCAATAAATTATTTCAGCAAAGTTGCAGAATACATGATCAACATATAAATATCAATTGTATTTGGATACTCTAGCAATGAACAATTTGAAAATGAAATTAAGCAAACAATTCCATTTGCAAGAGCATAAAAAATAAAATACTTGGAAATAAATTTAATCAAGGTGAAAGACTTGTACACCAAAAACTATAAAACATCCTTAAAAATTTTTTAAAAGACCTACATAAATTGAGATATCTTGTGTTTACCAATTTGAAGACTTAATATTTTTCAGATGGTAATACTCTTCAAATTGATCTACAGATTCAATGCAATCTCTATCAAAATTTCAACCTTTTTTTTTTTTTTTTTTTTTTTTGCAGAAATGGACAAACTAATTCTGAAATTCATATGGAATTGCAAGGGACCCAGAATAACCAAAGCAATCTTGAAAAAGAAAAACAAAATTGGAGGACTCCCATTTCCCAATTTCAGAACTTTGATCAAAACTACAATAATCGCCCTGGTCAGTGTGGCTCAGTTGGTTGGAGCATTGTCCTCTACACGGAAAGGTTTGATCCCTGGTTGGGGTGCATATGGGAGGCAACCAATTGATGTTTTTCCCTCACATTGATGTTTCTCTCCCTCTCTCTCTTTCTCTCTCTCTCTCTCCCTCTCTCTCTCTCTCCCTTCCTCGTTCTCTCAAATCAATTAAAAAACTACAGTAATCACAAAGCATATGGCACTGGTGTAAGGATAGACATATAGATCAGCACAATATAATTGAGATAAAATAAACCCATACATCTATGGTCAATTTATTTTTGAAAGGGTGCCAAGTTTATTCAATGGGAAACAGGTAGTCTTTTCACCAAATGGTGCTAGTAAAACTGGATAACCATATACAAAGGAATGCATTTAGACCCTTCCCTCATACCCTATACAAAAATTAACTCAAAATGGACAAAAATCCAAATGGTAGAGCTAAAATTCTTAAAAGAACGCATAGTGGTAAATCTTTATGACTTTAGATCTGGCAATGAATTCTTAGATATGACATCAAAATCATAGGGAACAGGAGATCCAAGATGGTCATAGAGTAGATGGAAGTTATACTCACCTCCTCCTAGGACCAAATAGGAATTAGAACTAATTATAGAACATCAAACTGAACAACGAACTGAAGACTAGCTGAACAAAAGTCTTATGATCAAGGATTTATGGAAGAAGCCACCTTGAGATGGAAAGGAAGGGAGGAGCCATGAAAAGGGCTGGCCCTGCTTCCAAGGGTGGTGGTTGAGGTTCTGGAGGGATATCACAGTTGCAAAGGTTCCCCTTGAGGAGTGCAGGGTCTCAACCCATCCTAGGCCCCCAGACTGGAGCACCAGAGCCTAGAAGAGGAGCTTACATAACATCTGCCTGTGAAAATCAGTGGGAATTCTGTCTGCAGGGTGAGACAGGATACTGCTAGAAACCTAAGAGCCTTTTTAAAGGGCCAGCACACAAAATCTCTTTCACGGTCACTCACCCTGGGCTCCAGAGGAGAGAGGGCAACTCAGAGTGAACTGGAGTTGCACAAAGACAGACAAGTTACCATCCCAAAGCCATCTGAGATAAGAAACTCACTAGTCAAGAAGATCCCCACCCTATCCAAGGTGCCCATTATCCAAAGGACCTGCCGGAAACCAACCTTCATTCTTCATCCCACTCAACCTTAAGTTCTGTCCTCCCTCACCTCATATTTTTTACTTTGGAATATTCACTTTGCTCCTTGAAATGCTTTACCCCAATTCATTCTGTTGAGCATAACACCATGCACTGATTACCAGTGACAGGAGAGAACTACATGGAAGATAGCAAAGACCATAACAATACCAATCATCAGGCATAGAAATCCAACGACTTCTGCCCACTGCATCTTGGTATCAGAGTCACAACACAGTCAAGCACTTGATAGAACAATGACTGCTTTTATTCACATAGAAAAGAGACAGAGCAAGTTCAGCTCCAACAGTGGATATCTGTCTCCCATGGCCAGTGAGTGCAATTAGCCTGCATGCACTCCTCTTGTGCCACAGCAGAAGGACCATGATCCCTTTCTCATGGAGTTTGAAAATGCTAAAATCTGGGCGTGTGCCTGAGGGCTATTGACACATACACTTAAGCAGAACAAAGGAATGTACATTGAGCCCAAAACAGGGGAAAGATATTCCCACACAAGGCAATCAGCCTTGCACAGGCTGTGTAGGCTTTTTATCTCTTGGTAAGGAAGTGTTCCAGGCCTGTTCTTAAGTGGCAAACAGAGGTTGAAAAACTGTACACATGAGACTGCTTTTCCCTACACACGCCATGAAGAATTTCCTGACTTCTGGGCTGTAAGTATTGTTGCTGTCTTTGTTTGTGCTTAAATACAGTTGTATTTTTTTTTAGGGGGGAGGGGCGGGGGAGAAAGGACTTATCCTGATTTCAGTCACCTCTTCTCTCTCACTTCCTGAGGGACCTAGTGCCACAAATTCCTCAAACTTTTTAGAGACTTTGTGGTGTAAATTGGGACGGTTTCCAGCATACTTTGCTGCCAGCTTAGGATTCAGTTCTTGTGGTCCTGGTGTTATTTGCTTTCCAGCTTTCAAAATTTGATTCTATTTTTCTCCTCTCTCATTTCCCCCTGTGTGGCAGTTTAAGCCTATTAAAAATTCCACTGACTCTCTTTTCAGTAGAGGTTACAAGTGTTCAATCCATGTTTTTTAACAGTCTATGAATAAATTTCTCTGCATTCTTGATTACTTCCTTTGGATAGAATCCCAGAAGTGAAATTATTGGGTAGAGTGTGCAATCCTTTTTGAGGCTCTTGATAAACTTTGCCAATTTTTTTCAATCGGATTATGTTCTCATCAAGTTTCTATGACTTGCCTCTTTTGCTTTTCCTTCCTCCCTCCCTCCCCCCTCCCTCCCTCCCTCCCTCCCTCTCTCTCTCTCTCTCTCTCTCTCTCTCTCTTTCTTTCTTTCTTTCTTTCTTTCTTTCTTTCTTTCTTTCTTTCTTTCTTTCTTTCTTTCTTTCTTTCTTTCTTTTTCTTTCTCTCTTTTTTTTTTTAATATATCTTTATTGATTTCAGAGAGAGGAAGTGAGAGGGAGGGAGAGAGACAAACATCAATGATGAGAGAGTCATTGATTGGCTGCAGCCTGCAACCCGGGCATGTACCCTGACCGGGAATCAACCCCGATCTTCTGGATCCTAGGTCGATGCTCAACCGCTGAGCCACGCCCGGCTGGGCTCTCCCTCCCTCCCTCCCTCCCTCCCTCCCTCCCTCCCTCCCTCCCTCCCTCCCTCCCTCCCTCCCTCCCTCCTTCCTTCCTTCCTTCCTTCCTTCCTTCCTTCCTTCCTTCCTTCCTTCCTTCCTTCCTTCCTTTCTCTCTCTCTCTCTCTCTCCCCGCCCCCTCCTTCCTTTCTTCTTTCTTTCCTGCCTTGGGTGGGATCATTTAAAAAATAAAATACTAAAATATGTGTTATTTTGACAAGGGGAATATTAACTCACTTTTGGCACAATTCCTCCTAAATAATTATTTTTTTCAGAGAGAAGCTCCACATAAGGGCATAGGGCAGAAAGGAGGATTCAGCGGGGGTGTGGGAGTGTAAAGGGGTTTTCAACTTGAGCTAGATGCTCTTTCTTTTTTTTTTTTCTTAAAAATATATCTTTATTGATTTCAGAGAGAGGAAAGGAGAGGGGGAGAGAGAGAGAGAAACATCAATGATGACAGAGTCATTGATCGAGATCACAACCCAGGCATGTGCCCTGACCGGGAATCGAACCCCAACCGCCTGGATCCTAGGTAGATGCTCAACGGTTGAGCCACGCCCAGCTGGGTGCTAGATGTTCTTTCTACAAGAGGCACTATGGTTTGTGTGTAGAAAGGAAGGAACCAGAAATGAGTGTGTGAGCCCCAGGTGTTTACTGCTTTCCAGAATGGTAGGAACTGCCCTGGTTCTAGTACAGGTACATTCACTTGGGCAAATTGAATAGAGAGAAGGAGGAAAAAAAGAGCAGTAATCATCAAAATGGTACACTGGTGCTTCTACTCAATGACCATCACCCTAGAGTATGCTCCAAATGAGAGACCTAAATCTTCCTTTTAATCCAACTCAGTTACACATGTTTCTCGTAGTAGGAACCATTTTGTCACACAGGTAATGCTCTCACGTTTTGAGATATGTCTTTTTTATATATAGCACAACCCCAATATTCAAGCCAGCTTCTTCACCTGGTGCAGAACCAATTTCTGCTTCATGCACTGAGTTGCCTTGTTAAAAAAATATGTTTGTGGATTTTGTTAATCGATTTCAGAGAGAGGAAGGCAGAGGGAGAGAGAGACAGAAATATCAATGATGAAAGTCATTGATCAGCTGTTTCCTGCAAGCCCTGTACTGGGGGTGGAGCCCGAAATCCTGGCATGTGCCCGACTGGGAATTGAACAGTGACCTCCTTGTTCATAGGTCAATGCTCAACCACTGAGCCATGCCAGCCATGCCTGAGTTGCCTTTTTAACTTTTTACTTTGGAATAATTTTAGACTTATAAAAAGTTCCAAAATAGTATACAGAGTTCTTCACCCAACTTCCCCTAATGTTAACATCTTACATAAACATAGTACAATTATTGAAATTAAGAAATTAGCATTGATAAAATACTATATACTAATCTAATAGACCTTATTGGAGTTTCAATTGTCCCACTGAGAAAGAAAAAAGCTGCCCATGGTAGCTGCTATTGCTCAGATCCGGCCAGGCCCTCACAGATGGGCCTTCATGTTCTTCTTGAATACAAACAATTTCTCAGATCACTAACATCAAATTGATGCCAGAGAAATAAATGGGCCAGACTTCTCAGACATGAGTGGGAATGAGACTCTTGGGGTGCTGCTGAAAGAAGCATTTTCAGAAGCTCCCACGGGAGGATGGGATGTGGAAACAGGCTTTATTTGCATGGAGTTACATTTCTCCAGTTCCAAAGTCTCCTTCCCTTTAAGCTAGTCCTGGAAAAGGTGCAGCTTGGAGTTCAGCAAAGCCAGAAGTAAGGCCAGTGTCCAGAGCTTTCCTTTCCATGTTGCAGCTGGGTGTGGTTCAATATTCAGGCCAGACTAAAGTCCATTAGTCCATGTGTGGAGCCCAACATGGCAGTGCACCATGTGCTCAGGAGAGTGCAGCCCCTTGCAGCAGGAGTCTCAAGAGGGCCTGGCACCCAGGAGCCAAGAGAGAGTGGCTCCTTTGTCTAGAAGTTTATATATTTAGATTTTGAAATATTACCGTGGTCATGCCCATCCGGGCCAATTACTTGTTTCCTGATGTGACTGACCCAGCAAGCATTTTCCCATGTCACTCAGACCTTACTGGGCATGCATCTAAACTGCCTTTTTCCAGTCCCTTCCCCCATTGATCAGTGGGGAATAAACTTGGAGAATGTTAAATGCAGCTTTTTGGCAAAGCTGTGTAAATGGCATACCTCTTCCCTTTCCTCCTTTTCTGTTAAAAAATAACCAGGTTATTATAACAGTATCAAAATGAGGCCACACATGGCCACAATGAATCAAAACAAAACAAGGCCACCCCATATTTATGTCTAAATACAATAACAACATGAACATGGTTTAAACAAAAATGACCAAACATCCCCCTATGCTGACTAATATGAGTGACTGTTGCTTTGCTATTTACGGTGTTAGCTGGCTTCATCACTCCTGCCCTATAGGTAAGACTCATTGAGATGTGTAATCATGGATTTACTACCACTTCCTGAAGATATCTAATTGCGAGCAAAGCCCTGTTTCCTTGAACTCTTCCCTAAATCACGTAATGAACCCCAATCCTCTAAGAAGTCCTTTCTAACCCCCTCTTACTGAGACCCCTCATGTTGCTCCATAGTGTGCTTTATCCCTTCTTGCGATGAGCAATAAACTCAACTTGTTCAATTATAGGTGTGTTCCTGGTGGCTTTGACTGGTGAATACTGACACCACTAATGTCCTTTTTCTGGTCCAAGATCCAATTGAGGACCTCACATTGCATGTAGTTCTTTTGTCTTCTTAGTCCTCTCCAATTTGTGATGATATCTTAGTCTTTCTTTGTTTTTCATGGCCAGTTGTAAGATGTCCCTCAATTTATCTGATGTTATCTCATGATTCAGTTGAGGTTCCGCATTTTCAGCAAGAATAACACAGAAGATGCTGTACCCTTCTCAGTGCTGATATGATATCAGGGGGTATGCAATGTCTATGACTTATTACTGGTGATGTTGACCTGGATCACTTGGTTAAGCTCTTGTCTGCCAGGCTTTTCCCCCATAAAGTTACTATTTTCCCCTTTGTGATTAATAAGTATATTGTGGCAAGATAACTTTGAGACTATGCAAACATCCTGTTTCTCATACTTTCATCTATTTGTTTTAACTCCCACTGATGATTCTTGCCTGCAACAGTTATTACTGCGGTGTTTGTTAAGTGGTGATTTTTCACTTTGATCATTCCATCTATATTTATTAATTGGAATTCTACTGTAGGAAAGAGCTCTTGATTTCCCCATTTATTTATTCATTCAGTATTTATTTAAGTCAGCATGATCTCATAAGAATTTATTCTATTTTATGGGTTATAATCCATTACTATCATTATTTATTTTGTAGTTCAAATTGTCCCACATTTGGCTTTGGGGTGTCTCTTCAAGTTGGCTCCCATGTCCTTTTGACATGCTCCCAAAGTTTTTTGAGCAGTTCCTTTTTTTCTTGAAACAAGATTATTCCAGGCTCGTCTTGTACTTTCTCTGTCTTAGTCTTGGAGTCAGCTATTTTCCCAAAAAGTTCTGGTTTCTTTTATCGAAGAAACCAAGAACTGGGCACTAGGTATTGAAGTGTCACTGCTTGCAGACTCTCTTAGAGACAGAGCTAGGAAATATATCTCTATACACTCATATCTATTTCTATATCATCTATCTATCTATCTATATCTATCTATCTATCTATCTATCTATCTATCTATCTATCTATCTATCTATCTATCTATCTATCATCTATCATCATCTATCTATCATCTATCTATCTATCTATCTATCTATCTATCTATCTATCTATCTATCTATCATCTATCATCTATCTATCATCTATCTCTATCATCTATCTATCTATCTATCTATCTATCTATCTATCTATCTATCTATCATCTATCTATCTATCTATCTATCTATCTATCTATCTATCTATCATCTATCTATCATCTATCTATCATCTATCTATCAATTATCTATCTATTATCTATCTATCTATCTATCTATCTATCTATCTATCTATCATCTATCATCTATCTATCTATCTATCATCTATCTATCATCTATCATCTATCTATCTATCATCATCTATCTATCTATCATCATCTATCTATCATCTATCTATCATCTATCTATCTATCTATCTATCTATCTATCTATCTATCTATCTATCTATCTATCTATCATCTATCTATCTATATCTATCTATCATCTATCTATCTATCTATCTATCTATCTATCTATCTATCTATCTATCTATCTATCTATCTATCTATCTATCTATCTATCATCTATCTATCTATCATCTATCTATCTATCTATCATCATCATCATCATCATCTATCTATCATCATCTATCTATCATTTATCTAATCATCTATCTATCTATCATCTAACCTATCATCATCATCATCTATCTATCTAAAATCCTAAGTGCAGAGTGATACCTCCAATACAGGGTTCAATTTTGCCTTCCCTCTTTCCTTACTTGTAACTCCTTTCTCCAAGAGTGAGAAGCCCATCTCTCATTCTCCACAATATATTTACTTACTTGCTCAACACTTAAAGTAGTTCTGGAATTGCTAACCAAGATCCCCAAGGGAAAAATACTAACTAGAACACAACTTTTGTCTATAGTTCTTTTTTAATTGAGGTAAAATTTATATAACACAAAATTATCCATTTTAAAGTGTGTATACAGTTCTTTTTTTCTTTAGCCTAATACTATATAGTCAAAATGCTTCCTTTCCAAGTTACTTCAGTTAGTTCTTCAGTGTAGTTATCTTATTCATTTGTAATCCAATTAGATCCATTTGTTATTGTTTGTATTTCATTTTAGTTTGACCCGTAACCTGGTTGATATTAATTATTTATTTGTGGCTATGTGAGACATTCCCATTGTTCTAAGAGTCAGATTTATACTAAAGGTATACTCAAGCAAGTGTCACTCCTCATCCTTACTACCCCATTCCCATTTCTTCCTTTTTCCACCCATTCTTACACACCCCATATAGGTAATCAATCTAATTCACTTCTTGCTTATTCTTTATCTCTCTCCCTTCCTCTCTCTGAAGTCAATAAAAACATATTTTAAAAAGTTTTCTTATATTGCTTTCTTTCTTACATGAAAGGTGGTATCTTATAAATACCCTTGTGTGCTTTGCTCTTTTTTTTCTCACTTAGTAGTATATTCCACAAATCATTCCATGTCAGTTTATAGAAATCTTCCTCATTCATTTGTAAAGTTGCATAGCACTCTATTGTATGAATGTACCGCAGTTTATTCAGCCACTCTCCCATGTATGGGCATTTAAGTTGTTTCCAGTATTCACAATTGCAAACAATGCTATGATGAACAAACTTTGATGCACTGGCCTTTGTGAGAGGGACTAGCATAGGATATGAAGGCAGATGTGTCTGATTCCACAACCACTGCTCCCTCTGAACTGCCACACTGCCTCTACAGTTACAGCACAGGCCTGAGACAATGCCCTGGTCATTCTTACCTACTTCTACAAAGAACTCCAATGGGCAGGCTACTTGAACTGGGAAAGCAAGAGACCTAAAAATTGTTGCTTTGAGATAACTACTTGAACCAGATTCCTCATTTGAAAAGAAGGACTTATCCATAGAGCTGTGGTTATGCCTACCTGGTACCTGCAGTTGATGGGGTCTATTCTCATAAGTCAACTTCTTGGCCATGGCACTTGTTAAATATTTCATATATCACATCTGGTCCCACACCTACAGCCCTTAGTTGTGGACATCAAGTGAGACCTCAGTAAACTCCAAGAACACTCTACGCTGAGGTTAAGGAGAATTAGTATTCTCAGGCACCCAGGGCCAGCTTTGTGGTCATGCTACGTATACAGTCTTACAGGTCCTGTGCTTAATTTAATGCTCTGTTGTCCCTGTCTTGCAATTCTTTTTTTTTTTTTTTAATATATCTTTATTGATTTCAGAGAGAGAAAGGGAGAGAGAGAGAGTTGAAACATCAATGATGAGGGAGTCGTCATTGATTGGCTGCCTCCTGCAAGCCCCCGACTGGGGATGGAGCCTGCAATCTGAGCATGTGCCCTGACAAGGAATTGAACCGAGATTTCCTGGATCCTAGGTGGATGCTCAACGGGGGAGCCATGCCCAGCTGGGCTGTCTTGCAATTCTTAACAGGTTACCCAATATTTTCATGTTGCATTGGACCCGACAAATTATGTAGCCAGTCCTGAGTGTAAAAAGGCAGTGGCTGACAAAACATAAAAAGAAATTCTTTTAAAAAAAATCATATGTGGAATCTAAGGAACAGCATAGATTGACGAACAAGATAGGACCACAGACATGGAAGCATGAAATAGACCTACGTCTCAGAGGGGAAGCGGGAAGGAGGGCAGAAAGAGATTAACCAAAGAACTCATAAGCATATAGGAACACCCCCCGGACACAGACAATGGACAGACAGGGGTCTGGGGAAAGGTGGGAGATGGATGGAGGGGGTAAGGGGGGGAAATGGGGGACATCTGTAATAGTCTCAACAATAAAAAAATGCCAGAAAAAAGGAAAAAATTTATCTTTATTGCTGAAAGTATTACAGATGTCCCCCCTTTTCCCCATTAACCCCCTCCACCCCACCTCCACTCCCCCCATGCCTTCCCCTCACTATTGTCTGTCCATCCATGGACTATGCATATATGCATATAGGTTCTTTGGTTAATATCTTCCTGACCTCCCCCCCCCCCCCCACACACACCTTCCCTCTGAGAATCGACAGCCTGTTCCATGCTTCAATATCTCTGGATCTTTTTTGTTGGTCAGTTTTTGTTCATTAGATTCCACATAATAGTGAAATCATGTGATACTTATCTTTCTATGACTGGATAATTTTGCTTAGCATAATGCTTTCCAGGTCCCTCCATGCTGTCTCAAAGGGTAAGAGATCCTTCTTTTTTACAGCTGCAGAGTATTCCATGGTGTAAATGTCCCACAGCTTTTTAATCTATTCATCTACTGATGGGCACTTGGGCTGATTCCAGATCTTGGCCATTGTAAATTGCACTGTTATGAACATGGGGATGCATAAATTCTTTCTGATTGGCGTTTCTGGTTTCTTAGGATATATTCCTAGAAGTGGGATCACTGGGTCAAATGGCAGTTCAATATTTAATTTTTTATATGAGGAACCTCCATACGGTTTTCCATAGTGGTTGCACCAGTCTGCATTTCCACCAGCAGTGTATTAGGGTTCCCTTTTCTCCATACCCACGGCAGCACTTGTCATTTGTTGATTTATTAAGGATAGGCATTCTGGCAGGTGTGAAGTAGGACTTCATTGTTTTAATTTGCATCTCTCTGATGATTAGAGACGTTGAGCGTTTTTTCATATGTCTCTTGGCCATTTGTATGTCCTCTTTGGAGAAGTGTCCATTAAGGTCTTCTGCTCATTTTTTAATTGGGATTGTTTGTCTTCCTTTTGTTGAGTTGTAAGAGTACTTTATATATATTGGAAATTAACCCCTTATCAGATGTATTGTTGGCAAATATGTTCTCCCATACAGTGAATTCCCTTTTCATTTTGATGCTGGTTTCTTTCACTGTGCAGAAGCTTTTTTATTTTGATGTAGTCCCATTTGTTTATTTTTTCCTTTGTTTTTCTTGCCCTAGGTGATGTATCAGTGAAAATTCTGCTCCTGAAATGTCCTATATTTTGCTGCCTACATTTTTTTCTAGGGTTTTAATAGTTTCATGTCTTATATTTAAGTCTTTTATGCATTTTGAGTTTTTGTGTATGTTGTAATTTGGTGATCTAGTTTAATTTTTTTGCATGTTACCTGTCCAACTTTCCCAACACCATTTATTGAAGAGACTATCTTTACTCCATTGTATGCTCTTGCCTCCTCTGTGAAATATTAATTGAGTGTGTAATAGCTTGGGTTGATTTCTGTGTTCTCTGTTCTGTTCCATTGATCTATACCCCTGTTCTTGTGCCAGTACCAGGCTGTTTTGATTACAGTGGCTTTGTAGTATAACTTGATATCTGATATTGTGATCCCTTCAACTTTGTTCTTCTTTCTCAAGATTGTTGCAGCTATTCGGAGTCTTTTTTGGTTCCAAATGGAAAAATATTCTAATGTGTCCAGTCATTTCAGAGGACTAATAATATACCAAGATAATTTTGTTCTGGATGAAGTCCCTTGAGTTTTGACTCACCTGTCTCCTGACTGTTGAGAGGAAAGAGTAGTTCTTGCAGAAGTGGCTGTGCCCTGTACAGGGTGGGGCAAAAGTAGGTTTACAGTTGTTTGTATAGAAGATAATAAAATAATTAATAAATAATAATACAAAAATAAACTCTGTGTTTCATGTACTCACAATTGTAAGGCTATGTTTGCCCCACCCTGTATATGATCAGCATAGTATCTTAGTCTGTTGGGGCTGCTATAACAAAATACCATAGGTTGGGTGGCTTATAAGAAACACACATTTATTTCTCACGGTTTTGGAGGTTGAAAGTCCAAGATCAATGCACTGGCAGATTCAGAGCCTTGTGAAGATCCACTTCCTGGTTCATAGCCTGTACCTTCTCAATGTGTCTTCACAGGGAAGAAGGGGCCAGGGAGCTTTCTAGGGTTTTTATTATAAGATCACGAATCCCATTCTTGAGGGCTTACCCTCAGGATAATCACCTCCCAAAGACTTCACCTCCTAATACCTTCACCTTAAGGGTTAGGATTTCAATACAAAAATTTCAGAGAGACACAAACATTCAGTTTATAGCACATGGTGTATGAAAAACAGCAAGCAAAAATGTCTGAAAAACATAGACATTGTCCTTAGAAAGAACAGTTTCCCAGCACCTGTTCTGTGGCCAACCCTGTGCAGGTTGCTATAGGAACTCAGAGCCCTCCACCCCTCACTGCCATCCTCAGGGATCTCCCAGCTTGTTGGGAAGGTGGGACACAGATTTCTCTGGAATACCCCTTGGATCAGAAGTACAAAGATGGGATTCAGAAAGGCTTAGCAAGAGCTTGTACTGTCAGGAAAAGCTTCTGATAAAGGTAGGACCTCAGACAGAGTCTTAAATGATGCAGTGGAAGAATGGAACCATCCAAGCCTCAGCCCTGGGTACAGACACTACATACTCCCTCATGTAGGGTCTGGCTTTTAAATTCATCACAACAGCCTGGAGTTGGGGGGCACTGCAAGTTGGGTTCTCTGGAAGCAGATACTAAGATGGAGTTCAGGGTGTGTGTTCATTTTTTGAGGCTGCTATAACAAATTACTACAAAGTGGGTGGCAATAGGCATTTATCCTCTCACAGTTCTGAAGGCCAGAAGTCTAAGATAAGCTTCACTGGGCTGAAAGCAAGGTGTTGGGAAAGGTAGTGAATCCTCATCCTCCAGACCAGGTCAAAAAGCAACTGTCTGAGGCTCTCAGGCAGCCTGAGTCTGCCCTTCCAGAAGCTCGGTCTGTCATCCTCACTGTCATGGCTGCCTCCAGAGATAGTGTTTGAAGCAGTAAAAAAGCAAACTCCACAGGCAACTTAGTGTGCCATAAAATAGGACTTTTCTTGGCCCAGCTTTAAATGTGAGTGAAGGGACCAGAATTGTGTAGGTCAGGGTGAGAGTCAGAGGCTGAAGGGGAATGCAAGAAGAGCATAGAATGGTAACAGGGGTTCTGGAACTATCCCAGCAAGTCATTCTTCCTCCCTGAGGCTCAGTTTCTCTGTCAGCACTGTGAAGCCTGTTAAGCCAGGCATTCTAAACTAAAGTCGGTGATTCAGAAGTAAAAAAGAGAGGCTAACTGAGAGGTCCCTAGGAGTAGAGGGCTGACAGGGAAACTGGGCAAAGATCCAAAGAGCTCCCCACTAATGAGAGGCCGGGGCAAGAATATACATGGGGGCCCACATACCATGGAGATAATACTTAAAAGGTATAAAGCAAACTAACAAACATTTGATAAAATATGTTTTGTTGGCTGACCTTGAAAAAAAATTTAGGTGAAGTTTGAATGAAAATTCTCAGACTTCTTAGAGTCCTACATTAGAGGCCTCAGTGTGTAGAGAGCTGGCCCGGATCCAGCTGTGGCTACAATGAGAATGTTCTACTCACAGACCTCTTGCTCCAGGGAGTGGAACTGGCTAGATGCCCTGCGCAGAGCTTTAAAATCCATGTTAGCGGTTGGGCCAAGGCCACATCCTCTGTGGGTTGTTTCCTATAGCAGGGGTATAGCTGCCCATTCTTGGAGACTTGAGGCTCATCTGATGGCTAGCTTTGGCTCAAGGACACTGTGACAACCTTGCCAAAGCATCTTCCCATTGTGTAAAAGAGAGCCTAGGATACTTCCACCGAACCTTTGGACTCAGGCTTGTAGCTGGGCCTGCTGGCTCTCTCAGCTGACTCTGGTTCACTCCTTTCCTCATACACAGGCATCTTTCTTAATATGATCCTTCATTGTTTTATCTTGTCTTGACACTTGCTTCTCAGAGGATCTGGTTGAACACATTAGCCTCCAGCCCATTCCTCCCTTCTTACCTTTGGCTCCTTTCCACACCATGTGGTGCTTCACTCGAACCTGTATGGGACCCCAGGTGCCCAGGGCATGGTCTTATCCATGTGCACCCTTGGCCTGCAGTTTTCTTACCCTGAGGTGGTGTGGGGAGTGTGACTGGAGGACTAGCTCAGGAGCACAGGGAGCAGGAAGAGGGCCCTTTTGTCTGAGTCTAGCCTAACATGCTACTGGCCAGAGATCTCACTCTTCTTGCCATCCTCCTAACCTCCACTATTCTGTCTCATTCACCATGCCTGTGTATACTTCTAAACACACTTTATAGCCAGTAGGAAGCATATTACCCTGGCTCTTCACATCTCTGTCTTCTTTCATTAACTCGAGAGTCTGGTGGAGAACAGAGGAAACAGAGGCTCAGAGGTTGAATGGGTGCCCACACCTGGATCATCTGTTGCCCATTCCTGGCTCTTTTGTGATGTTCCAGCCAGCAAGTGCAATGACACTGTGTTGCACAACTGCCCTCTGGTCATTGGAATGTTCATTAGTCCCTGGGAAATAAATGTGCATTTCTCGTAATGTCTGAAACAGCTGTTTCTTTCAAACTTGCAACAACCCATCTGGGAAGTGGAGAACCAAGGATGTTGTCCCTGGGGGCCAGCCAGGTTCCAACCCCTCAGAACTTATCGTTATACTTGCAGTCTGGGTAGCGGTAAGCAAATCTGGGGTCACAGGTTCTCAGGGATCTCAAGATATCTTTCAGCTGGCTGGCAACCCCAAGGACTTCGGGGTCTGGGCTGGTGCCCTCCCCACACTTGGCCAGGAGGACATCTATCTGCTCCTGCACCGGAGAGGGGAACTTCCCCTGGAGAAGTTGAGGCAGCACCTGCCGACACACCAGCACCAGGCTCTGCTTCTCAGGGATGGTGTCACAGGAGGGCAGCTCGGCCTGGCAGCCAGTAACCAGGCAGCTAAAGATGTCTTTATTCTCTCCTGCCCTGGAGGCTGCTTGGCTGCCTAGAAGAGAAACATGAAATGTTACACATCCTACAACTTGCTCTCTTTGAGGGAGATGTCACTAATTAGAATTGCTGGGAAAAGTGGTTTAGTCTCCTAGCATATCCTGTCACCAGGAGATTTAGGGCTCAGGAACAGAATGGCCCCTGATAAGAACAATGTGGGAAGAACTCTCTCTGCTACAATAGGTTGAGGCCAGACATGGAAAACACCCTTATCCCTACTAGAAGTTGGGCTTATAACTGTAGGACTCACCTCCATATTACCATTCTCCCATTCTTACTACCGGATTAGGGAACTCAGGAAATTACTATGACCCATTTTATTTGTCCTTTTTAAATACAAAGTCAGGAGAAAGAACAGGTAATCCAGAATATACATTCAATGGGTTATTGTGGGACTGACATTCAGTGGTTTACATATCCTGAATATTCTGAAATCAACCTCACTTCTAATAAAAGCAAACCAGGAAATGATTTAGTGTGATTTAATTGATCTATCTTTGTAGGCCTTCTCATATAAAAAAATCTTCTGTCCTGTCATTGGGCTCATAACATTTGGTTACCGTTAGAGATTGGGATGCTCAAAAGGCTCCAAAACCCCTGGTGAGTCTGTGCACATAGTGAAAAACGTGATTCACTTAGATACCTCATGTAGTGCCATGCTTTTTAATTGGAAACTTTATAAAAAGCAAAGGTGCCAAAATGGACTGCAAAATACACGAGTTAATCAGCCAGATAATTAAGTTTCAGATAAAGGCTGAAAGCATCTGATGAGAAAGGCTCTGAGAGGGAGATGGATCCAGAAGTGGTGTGTGTATGAAGAAGGGCAGGGGTCCCTGGGCCACACAGATTGAATTGGACAAAAGCATTGCCCTTGAGGCCATGCCATGATGCAAAATGCCCCCCCATGGACAAGGTCAAGGCCAGTTCCCCTTTGGAGTTGGAGTTGAAGCAAGGATTCTAAAGCGGGAGAGGGACATCTGATATGAACTTGGGCTGCTCTCACTATGACATATGGAGTCTGGAAAGGCCCAATGGCACTACTCCCGGGCACCCCTCCAAGGTCCTGTCACTCTGACTTCCTCTCTGACAGTTGGTCAGCCAGGCCCATGCTGAGTACCTTCCTGCTTGTCGATGACACCCAGGGCACTGGCATCCCGGATGAACAGATGCCCGTTGTTAAAAATGCCAAACATGGTGGCATCCACATGGGTGAAGTAGAGGAAGTAGTTCAAATCGTTGTTTCTCAGAGACTCCAGGATCCTGAGGAGCTGGTAGGCCAGGTCAGCAGCCTGATCTGGGGGTGCACCATAGAATTCCTGCAGCAGGCTGGTGCTGGTGCTGACCAGGAATCGGCCACAGGAGCCCAGGTACTTGGGCAATGGCCATCCTTCAGCTCCAGGGAAGATCTGCCAGGCCAAGAGGAGGAGGAAGCATTAGAGAAAAAGTTCACAGAGAAAGCGTTCTCCCTCCCTCCCTCCCTCCCTCCCTCCCTCCCTCCCTCCCTCCCTCCCTCCCTCCCTCCCTCCCTCTCTCTCTCACTCTCTCTCTCTCCCCCCCTCAGTCTCTTGGAGCAAGGCAACACCTCCACCTCATCCTTCCTCCCTTTTTGTTCTTGTTTTAGATGAATAGATTTGGAAAAGGAAGCTCTTATTTCCATGCAGTGGATTGTATTTTCACAGTGTTCTCAAGTGAGAGTGAGGTATGAGAATGCTAAGGCACTTGCCAGGATTTTAGATGGTATTCAGATTAAGGGGAATATGTTAATTTTAAGAGATATATAGTTGAAGCAATGACTGCTATTTGAGATTTCAGAGATATCACTGCTTAGGAAGAGGCCATGGGAGGGAAAAAAGAGTCAATTTAAGGATGATTTAGAGAAAAATATTTTAAAAAATAACAGTACAGGCACCAGGCTCTGTGATAAGCCAAACATCATGAAGGTTCTTGGGTGACACATTTTGGGAACCACTGCACTGGCCCAGAGTGTCTTTCCACCCCCCTGTCTTGTCGACCAGTGTATCCTCAGGCTCTAGTGCTCCTTATTTATTTCATCATTCACCTATGAATAGACATTTAGATTACCTCAATTCTTTTCTCCTTTCCAGCTGTAGCTGCAGGGCACTTCTGGGGGTCATTCTTTGGCTATTTCCCCACCCCCTGGGCTTGCTCAAATCTTACTGATATTTGAGGCACTGGTCAGAGCTTCCCTCCTTCATAGAACCCTTCGGTGCTACCTCAGGAAGTGAAGGTGGATGTTGTTTCTCCACCTACTCCAGCTCCCACACCTCTTAACAGCAATCTCAGCACTCCTCCTCTCCCAGCTCTCCTGGAAGCCAAAGGGGATATTTACTGAATGCCACAAAGGTACTAACATGGGTTGGTTGCCCTGAGGCATGCAGTAAAAGGGGGAGAGAGCTCAGCTCAGGGTTGCCCTCCTCTGAGTCCGAGGTGAACCCCATTCCTGGAGCAGCTTTCAGGGGTCACTGCATACCTGTAGGAGAATGGGATGCGTGTTGACAGCTAAAGTGTAGAGCAGGCGCAGCTTGTCGCGGTCCGTGAAGTGGTCCATGAAGATGCTGCCGGCATCAGCCACTTCAGCATAGCGCCGAACCACTCGGTCCAGGAGTCGCTGTGATGGGCATCGCAAGAGGGGGCTGGGCAAGCCCTGTAGGGAGGTGGGTGAGAGAGACCCCGAAGGATGCTGAACGCTCGCAGGGGCCCTGGCAGGTCAGAGCATTGCAGGTCCTGCTGGTGGGAGACACCCTGGAGCTGAGGGGCCAAATGGGCCCTGGGAGGGGACAGACCTTAAGAAGGGAGAGGGAGGCCAGGAGCAGCTGAATGCTACTGGGGAGGTGGGGCAGGAAGGGGAGGAAAAGACCCTTGGGGTGGGGAACTAGGGCAGAGCACCTTCAGTGGTAGAGCAAGAGGGGGCTGAGCAGGCTACACTGGAGGGGGTGGCAGGGAGGCCTGGTAGCTGAGGAGAAGGGCCAGAGTGTTCCTGGGGTCAGGGAAGGAGGGCACTGAGTAAGTGGGGCAGCCCCAGCAGGCACTTGGAGCCTTGGAGCTCCTGTCTGCGTCCCCACCCACCGTGGTGCCACACCCTGCACTTCCAAGGAGAGTTGATATCAGGTTGAATTAATTGAATCAGCCCTCTGCCATTGGTCTTTAAAATTCCCTCCACCATTTCACTAGGGTGCCACCACAGTTATGCTACACACTGACATCTTATTTGTGCCCCTTTGTTCTTCTAGGGATAAAATTGGGAGATGCAGACCTAGGCTTATTTCCCATGACCTTCTAACCCTCTCCTATACCTTTCTCCTCAGGCTGAACAAACACAATGAACCTACTAATAAATGCAAAGAAACATATTTAAGAACAAGGCCCTGGGGCCCAGTGTGCCAGAATTTAACCCCAGCTTCACATGTAGCGGCTAGTTATGCGACCTTGGACAAATTACTTAGTCTCTCTGTACTTCTGGTTCCATTTTAAGTGAGGGTGCAAGTAATAACACCTTAAGAAGCATGAGGATCAAATAAATTAATAGATATAAAATACTGGAACAGTGTCTGGTGAGTAGTAAGCACTCAATAAATGCTATCTGCTCTTATTAAATTAAAATGTTTAAACTCCCAGCACAGAGAATAGTGAAGATAGCCAATGATAGCAATGACAGCAAAAGTCAGACTTTGTGAGTGAGAACAAGATTTTCAAGTTCTAAGAGCTTGGCTTTGTAGATCACAAAGCAAGCCTGAAAGTCCCAGGGCAGAACATGTGTCCACAGTTATCTGTAGACAGTGTTTGCAGCTGGCCTGCTTAGAGGAAGCTCTGGCTGAGTGAGCCCTGAGCACCCTAGCATGAGGCAGGGACAGAAACCTAGAGCCCTTGACCTACCCAGGGGGAACCCAGGAGGATGGAAAGACCTCTGGGAGCCTTGAGGTTGGAGCGTGGAATTTGTAGAAGCTTGGGCAGGTCAACAGGGAAGGTTGTTCAAACATTTCGTTTGCTTGGGACTGAAGGTTTCCTGAGACACGGAGTTTTCAGTGCTAAACTTGGGAAACCGAGATGTTTGGTCACACGACCACAGGGCCACAGCTGGACCATGGTCTTGGGCAGTATATGCTCTTGCCCCCAGATGAGGACCAGAATAGACTGGCAGAGGCCAGTGTGGATGCTTGCTGACCTACCACAACCTGGGTACTTAATAGAGGCCTTCTGTGCAGGATGGTACTGAGAGTGATTGTCACACTCAGAGCCTAACAGTCTGTAAAACAGTCAATACAATTTAGTGGGTATGACACTATATGGTCAGTTTTATGTGTCAATTTGGTTAGGCTATAGTACCCAGTTCAATCAAACACTAATCTAGATGTTGCTGTGAAGGTATTTTGTAGATGTAGTTAACATTTCCAGTCGGTTGACTTTATTATTATTTTTTTAATTTTTAGTTTTTAAAAATATATCTTTATTGAATTCAGAGAGAGGAAGGGAAAGGGAAAGAGAGAGATAGAAACATCAATGATGAGAGAGTCATTGATTGACTGCCTCCTGCACACCCCTTACTGGTGATCAACCAGGCAACCCGGGCATATGCCATGACCGGGAATCAAACAGCAATGGCCTGGATCATACGTTGCTGCTCAACGGCAGTGCCACACCAGCCAGGCTCAGTTGACTTTAAGTAAAGGAGATACTCTTTGATAATGTGGGTGGGCCTGTCCCAATTAGTTGAAAGGCTTTAAGAGCAAAATTAAGGTTTCCCTGAGGAGTAAGAAATTCCACCTGTGAACTATAGTGTCAGCTCTTGCCCAAAGGTCTCAAGCCTGCTGGGTTTTGGACTTGCCCACCCCTAAAATCACATAAGCCAACTTCTTAAAATAAACCTGCTTTATATATACATAAAATGATACATTATATAATATGCTTATTTTATTTATAAATTTTATATTAATTATATTAATGAACACATTAATCATATGGATTAATGATGTTTTATATTTATGTTATAATTATATGTTATATACAATATCTCTCTATATAATACACACACAGATTATACACTGGCTAAGGATAAAGCACTTGTTCATTGTGGAAACGACAGCAACTGAGACGAAAATCTAGACTTGCTTTCATTTTTGAAGCTTCTAGTGAAATCTGAGTACACAAGACTTAACTTCCTCAATGAGTTGTTTGACCTTCAGTTGGCTTTTACCCACACTTTATTGTGTGTGTTTATTCAAAACACATCACCAGCAATAAGCAGTGTCCTTATTTAAAGGGTTCTTCCCAGAACGAAAGCATAAAAGTTAAATTGTCTAAACAAATAATTTTGTGACTCTGATGGAGGTACTTAGAAAGTAAAAAAGCTATGCTTATTGTTCCTTTCTAGAAGCTAGAGTTAAAATGTTCATCTAATGGTCAAGCAGAAAGGGGATTTCCCTCCCAGCAGACAACAACTTAAAAGTTAGGTAGATCGTCAGTAATCTTGCCAGAATTTCCCTGGCTTCTTCTCAAGTTCTATCTCATGGGTGAGATCTGCCCAGCCTGAAGGTCCCATCAGAAGTGGAAGATGGCAGCACGGGGACCACAACTTGGTTGGTGTTGGCTGAGTGATGGTCCTGTCTAGGGGGCCACAAAGTGTGCTGGAAAGGGTCTGGGCTTTGGAGCTGACCGTCTGTCATTGGAGAATATTGTTCACACATTGCCTATCCTGGGTGATCCTGTGTGTTGGTGAATTCTGGGGTGGGGGTGGGGGGTGTAATTGGAGCTGTGTGTAGAGGGCTGATGCAGAAACCTCTGTAATGATTACTATTTGAAAACATGGTAGGCAAGACACAGTTGAGGAAAGGAGGCTCACACTTTCTGGAAGTTCTAAGTGTCAGGCCCCACAGCAAGTCTTTTCACAGACATTATCTCCCCACTCACAGGGACTTTGAGCCTTTAGTTCGCTCTTGCCCTGGTGACTCTCCTGGAAAATTCAAGTGATTCATTAAAGAGAGCTTTTGAAATTTGTGGAAAACACAGTGATATTAATTTTCACAGCCCATACTGGCAAATGCAAATAGTAGACTGCATTGTCAGGTGATCCAGTAAATGGTCTTATTTTCCAGATGAGAATACTAAAGTAAAGACCAGGAAAGGGAAATGGCTTATTAAAGATCATGCTGCTTCTATTTACAATGGCTAAGATCTGGAAACAGCCCAAGTACCCATCAGTAGATGAGGGGATAAAAAAGCTGTGGGACATTTACACCATGGAATACTATGTAGATGTAAAGAAGAAAGATCTCTCCTTCCCCCCCCCCCCCCCATTTTCAAAATATGTTTTTATTGATTTCAGAGAGAGGAAAAGAGAGGGAGAGAGAGATAGAAACATCAATGATGAGATAGAGTTATTGATCAGCTGCCTCCTGCATGCCCCTGCTGGGGATTGAGCCCACAATCCAGACATGTGCACTGACAGGGAATTGAACTGTTACCTCCTGGTTCACAGGTTGATGCTCAACCACTGAGCCACTCCAGGTCAGGCAAGAAGAAGGATCTCTTACCCTTTGGGACAGCATGGATGGACCTGGAGTATGTTATGCTAAGTGAAATAAGTCAGGCAGAGAAAGACAAATATCACATGATCTCACTTATATGTGGAATCTAAAGAACAAAAAAAATTGATGAAAAAAATAGATCCAGTGACATAGAAGCATGGAAGAGACAGAGGAATGTCAGAGGGAAGGCGGGGGTGGGTGGGTGGGGAGAGATTAACCAAGAATTTATATGCATATATGCATAACTCATGGACACAGACAATAGAGTAGTGAAAGCTTGGGGAAGGGGGTGGGTGTAGGGTAGAAGGGGTCAAGGGGGAAAAAAAGGGGGACATCTGTAATACTTTCAACAATAAAGGTAATTCTTTTTTAAAAAAGATCATGCTGCTTGTTGGTGCTCAAGTGTACTTCTATGCCCAAGTCTCAGTAGGGCATTAGAACTTATGTGCATATATGCATAACCCATGGACACAGACAATAGTGCGGTGAAGGCCTGGGGAGGGCATGGGAGTAGGGAAGAGGGGGCAATGGGGGAGAAATGGGGACATCTGTAATACTTTCAACAATAAAGATAAATTTAAAAAATGATTTAATGGGGAAAAAGCAGGGAAAAAAAGAAATTGGTGATTTCAGAATAGCGTGTCCCAAATTTGACTGACAATCAAAACCTTTAGAGTGCTATAAAGGTATAGATCCCTAGACTTCACCTAGAAATTCTGAATGGGTAGGTCCAGTGAAGGCCTAGGACTCTGCATTTTTGACATGTGTCCTGCAGCACTCTTTTTATTAAGCAAGTCTGAGAAATGGTGATGGGGAGTGTGGAAGAAGAGGGGGTGAGATGTGATTCAGCATTTCTATTTAGGAGCTTTGGAAGATGTCCTGGGCAGACTTCTTCCTTTATTTTGGACACAAATACAAGCAATTGTGCATTCTTGATGGCAGAGTGTGGATATCTGGTAGAGAAGCCCTTCCCCATCTTTTTTTAGCTGGCATTTTTCCTCAGAAGGTTTTGGTTGCTAAAAGCCCAAAGTGTTACCTTTCAGAAGGGGCTATGCAAACTGTCCTAAGGGTGCTCCTGAAACCCAAACAACCTTCAAAACACAACCAAATGAATCTCTCAGGAGGGGACCACAGATGCCTGGAGAAGAGATGGGTTTCTGACTCCTCCAATCCCATCACAGAGCCTGCTTTGCTTTTTGGAAGGTTTGAACCTCTCCCAGAGAGTCAGGTGAGCTCACGTTGAAGGAGGAATCTAGAGGGCCAAGATGAAGCTGGAACGGCATTGGTTGCCCAAGGGCCACATATTGTCTCAGTTTGGCCATTAACCTCACACAGCATCTCAAGGTGACATGAACAAAAAGAGAGCTGAACTCCAGATACCTCCATTTTTATACTTCCTATGTTGGGTCAGGGATGGGTGAAGGCACTAGGATTGTCCCTTTAGTCATTTTGGCCAGGAAAAGGTGCCAGAAGTCATGAGGCCAAATAGTCCACTTTCACATGGTGGAAAGACTGGAGCAGTTGTTCATATTCTGCACCATGGCCTGTCTTGCTAGCTTTTTGGGAATTGAACACAAAGCCAAAGAGCATGCATGCTAAAGGTCTGGTGTGGTGAGAAGCATGTGTTTTGCACTTAGTAAATGGTACACATTATTATCACTATCATTGTCATCAGCATCACCACTAGCATCATCACTACCACATTATAAACACACCTTCTAATCAGCTGTGTTACTCTCCATGTCCTATGTCCCCTTCTAGTTGAAGCTAGAAGAGGATGAGGCCATCTTTGATGGGATGGAGGTGCCTGGTGTGAAAGGCTCTGCCTAATGGAGTGTTGGTGAAGATTAAGCCAATTATTCTGTCTCTCTTTTGGGATTTAGACTGAGAAAATGGGGACAGGATGGAGCTATGGAAAGAGGCAGGGATGCCATGAACCAGAGTGCCTGGGGGCCCATGAGAGACACTAGATGCATAGTTGCTGGTCCTCAGAGCTGCTTCAGGTCCTGAAAACTTCCAGGCCCCATTCTGGGCTGGAGATGACCTTACCATAAACTCTTTTTCCAGAGAGTGGGTTCATTGAGTCTTTGCTCCTTGCTCCCAGGAGAGCCAAGCAGCTCACCAACACAGAGAAAAGTGGCTTCATTGAAGCCCGAGGGAAGGGCAGTGGGCTAGGATTGGAATCTTGGCCCAACTGTGACTCAGCTTCTGCCTCTGTAAGAGGGGATGATGGAATGGCAGGAGGACTTAGGAAGACAATGTGTGCCAATCTGTTTAAAGTACTCAATGTGTCAGGCCCTTGTAGAGCCATATCATCCTCAAGCTCACTTCCCATATTAACCATCCCTCTAGCTCTGGATGACTTTTGCCTGGTTCCACAAATCAAGTATTATTCAAAAGACAATGATTTACCATCACTGAACATATTTAGATACTTTCTCCAGTGGAAATAAATGTGTAGAAGAAAGAACACTAACTGCTCTTAGAAAATCTAAGACAAGAAGTGTGCCTTTCCCTTCAAGATCAGAAGTCAGCAGTTTGAGGTCACAATGCTAGCTGAAGGCACAGTCTAATTCAGGACTCTGCCTTTTCTTTCCAAGGATATATCCAACTGACCAATGAAGAGCTTCATGTTGAAATGAGAATTAGTTTTCATTTCTCAGACAGAATCTGCTCTTTTGTTCTAAGGCTTTAGAACATAACTATAAGGCCAATAAAAATTTTTTCATGTTTGCAAATTATGGCACACATGCTAAAGACAGCACATATACTAACTCGAGTCACTCTATTCCCTTCCTTACCCTTTCCAATGGCCACCACTGTCTTCCCCATCAGTGGATCAGGCCACAGATGGTTCGCATGCTGTCTATATAGAATGGTTAGCCAGTAAATTTTTTTCCCCACTCACTGGGAGAAGAGAGGTTTTTAAAGTTGGCCATCCTGTGCATGTTCATTGTGAGACATTGAAAGAATATGGAATTGTATAGTGCAAAAGTAAAAAAATCAGAGGCAGCAGATGTGAGCCCGGTGCAGCCTAGTTCAGGGTGTTGCCTTCCCCAGGGGTGTGCCAAGGCCCACCCATGCCCTGCCCACACTCCCACCAGGTCCCCGCAGAGCCATTGAGAAATTCCAAGATGGCTGCAGATTAAGTGGAAACTACATTGACACTATCCCAGGACCAAACTGGAATTACAACTAAAATATAGAAAACCATACTGAAAAATCAACTGAAGACTAGCTGGAGAACACCCTTATAACCAAGGACCTAAAGTGGAGACTGCATAGAGGAGGAGTGGGGAACATCAGGCCTGAGGGCCATATACAGTGTGTGAAATCATTTGGTCTGACCCTGCCAAAGCCTCTCCAAAGAGAAGCAGTTCCAACCATCACATTAGGGGTGAGTTAATTAAATGTTTGACGAAATATAGCAGGCTAATTTTTAAAAATGTTTTAATTTATCTTTATTGTTGAAAGTATTACAAATGTCCCCTTTTCCCCTGCATTGATCCCCTCCACCCTGTATCCCTCCCCCAAGGCATTAACCACACTTTGACTGTGTCCATGGGTTATGCATAGCTGCATGTAAGTTCTTAGATTAATAACTCCCCACCCACCCATCCACCCTTGCCTTCTCTCCAATATTCATCAGTTTGTTCCATGCTTCTATGTTTCTGGATCTGTTTCGTTCATCGGTATATTTTGCTCATTAGATTCCACATATGAGTAAGATCATGTGATACTCATCTTTCTCTGACTGGCTTATTTAGCTTAGCATAATACTCTCCAGGTCCCACCATGCAGTCTCAAAGGGTAAGGGATCCTTTTTTTACAGCTGCATAGTATTTTAGGTGTAAATGTCAGAGAAAATGCTTTATATTTCAATTTTCTTGAACTTGTAGAGACTAGATTTGTGTTCTAAGATGTGGTCTATTTTTGAGAATGTCCCATGTTCACATGAGAAGAATATATATTCTGCAGCTTTATGTTGAAATTTTCTGTAAATGTCAATTAAATCCATCTGATCTAGTATGTAATTTAGATTTTTTGTCTGAAAGATCTATCCAGTAAAGTCAGTGAGGTGTGAAAATTCCCTACTATGACTGTATTGCTGTCGATCTCTCCCTTAAAGACCTCCAGAAAGTGTTTTTTTTTTTTGCCTGTGTGAGTCTTTTGTTCTGAGGTGGGTCTCTTGTAGACGGCATATATTTGAGTCTTGTTTTCTTATCCATTCAACCGTCCTATGCCTTTTTTTCCTTTAACTTATCTCTATTGTTGAAAGCACTACAGGTGTCCCATTTTTCCCCCTAATTGACCCCCTCCACTTCACTCCCACGCCCTCCCCAGGCGTTCACCCTGTCATCGCCCATGTCCATGGGTTATGCACATATGTATACAATTTCTTTGGTCAATCTCCTCCCACCTTCCATTCCCTCTTCCCTCTGAAATTTGATTGTCTGTTGCATGCGTCAGTGTCTCTGGATCCACTTAGTTTGTTCGATTCTTCTGTTCATTAGCTTCTTCTTAAAGAAGACCCTTCATCTTTTCAAGTAGTACTGGTCTGGTGGTGATGAACTCCTTTAGCTTTTTCTTATCTGTGAAGCTCTTTATCTGACCTTCAATTCTAAATGATAGCTTTGCTGGGTGGAATAATCTTGGTTGTAGGTTATTGCTTTTAATCACTTTGAATATTTCTTGTCACTCCCTTCAGGCCTGCAAGGTTTCTGTTGAGAAATCAGCTGACAGTCGTATGGTAGTTACCCTTGTAGGTAACTAATTGCTTTTCTCTTGCTGCTTTTAAGATTTTCTGTTTGTCTTTAACCTTTGGCACTTTAATTATAATATGTCTTGCTGTGGGCCTCTTTGGGTTCCTCTTATTTGGGACCCTCTGTGCTTCCTGGACTTGAAAGTCTATTTCTTTCCCAGGTAGGGGAAGTTTTCTGTAATTATTTTTTCAAATAGGTTTTCAATTTCTTGCTCTCTTTCTTCTCCTTCTAGTACACCATGATGAGAATGTTGGGCTGCTTGAAGTTGTCCCAGAGGCTCCTTACACTATCTTCATATTTCTGAATTCTTTTTTCTTTTTGCTCTTCTGGTTGGGTGCTTTTTGTTTTCTCATATTTCAAGTTGCTGATTTGATTCTCAGTGTCCTCTACTCTACTGTTGATTCCTTGTAAATTGTTCTTCATTTCATTTCTAGTAGCCTTCATTTCTGACAGGTATTTTATTAGGTCATTGATGGTTTCACTTGTTTTTGTAATAGTCTTACTAATATCCTTGAGCATCCTTATAACCAAAATTCTGAACTCTGTATCTGTTAGCTTGCTTGGTTCTATTTCATTTAGTTCCTTTTCTGGAGATTTCTTCTGTTCTTTCCTTTGTGACATGTTTCCTTGCCTCCACAATTTGGCTGCTTCCTAGAGTTTGTTTCTATGTATTAGGTAGAGCTGCTATGTCTCTTGGAATAGGTAGATTGACCTTGTGTAGTAGGTGTCCTGTAGGGTCCAGTGGCTCAGCCTCTCCAGTGACTTCAGCTGGGCCTTTTAGGTGCTCTCCTGTGTGGGCTGTGTGTATTGTCCTGATGTAGTTGAGCTTTGGTTGCTGTTGGTATCACTGGGAAGAATTTACCTCCAGGCCAATTGACTGTGAGGACTAGCTGCAACTACAGCCAAAGAGCTGCTGTGCTGGAGACACCCTTATGGAGCAGGATTTACTTCAGTGGAACTTTGGCGTTCACCAAGTGCACCCCTTTAGTGTGTCACTCATGGATGTGGTAGGGTTGTAATCCAGTGTGGTCGAGTCTAACCACCAGGTGCACTGTCTCTGGGGCCTCCCGGGAGGTGTAAAGTCAGCTTCTGCCAGTGCCTTGCCCAGGGCCACCCAGCATGAGCTACACAGCAAACTGTAGTTGGCTGCTACTTGTGCTGGACTTGGAGGTGTCTAGGAGAGGCCAAGCAATTAACCAGTGCAGGGTGAAGCTAGTGCCAAGCCTGGGGCCACTTATCAAGCCTTATGGAGCATGCTGCTGCTTGTTTTAGAGATTTTAGGGAAGTCCTAAGCATGAGGCTCGAGAGGCTACTTGCATAGAAAAGCCACTGGAAATGGCTTGGATGAGCTTGCAGGTAGGGAGGGGCGGGGTCTCTGGGAATCACCAGGGCAGGGTGAAAGGTGTGAGTCAGATACTGGAGATTTAAATATTGTGCCTGCCTGCCTGCTCTGTGGGGGAAGGGCTCACCAAAGGAGCAATGGCCTCTGCCAGCTCCTCTGTCTGGGAGAAAGCTGCCCCTCCAGCTCTCTCCCCAATTTCAAGCAAGTTAGTTCCTCCCCAAATGTCCCAGGTTCCTTTCAAGCTACTTCCCAGAGCTGGAACTCAGAGGGAGTGCATCTCAGTGAGTCTGTCCGTGGGTCTTTAAGAGGAAAGCCTGGGGCTCCTGCACCTTCTGTGACCCTCAGGGACAGTCTCCACTGGTTTTTACTGCCTGAAGTTGTGGGGACTTCTTTTTCCTGCCCTGTAGCCCAGGGCTGGGGCCCTATGAGGGGCTGGGACCCCTCACTCTTCCAGGAAACCTCCACTGCCGAGATATCCCTCCTGGGTTTAAATTGAAGCACTGGGTGTGGCCCGCAGCTGATTCTCTGGGATTCAGCCCTGATCCACCCAAGTCTCTGCCTCTCTTATCGGTCTAGATACTTCTTCAGTTCTCTGGTTGTAGAGCTTCTGTTTAGCTAGATTTCAGGAGGTTCTGAGCAAGGGTTGTTTTGTATTTTAGTAGTAATTTTGATGTGGTTGTGGGAGGTGGCAGGTACAGCTGTTACCTATGTTGCCATCTTGTTTTTCTCTACCTGCTTCCTTTTTATTGAAGAATTTAATCCATTTATATTTAAGGTTATTATTGATAGGTACATATCTATTGCCATTTGATTTCTTTTTAAAAAAATATATCTTGGTTCTCTGGTAGAGTGATTTTTTCTACCCTGTTTGCCAGTTCTCTGATCCAATGCTCAACTATCCCTAATCTGCAGTTTTTTCCTTCCAATGTATTTTTTATTTCTACCGTCATTCTTAATTTCCTTTAAAGTTGCCATATCTTTTCTCATGCTTTTGAGTATCCTTATGATCACTATTCTGAGCTCTATATCTGATAGATTGCTTATCTCTATTTCACTTATAGCAGGCTAATTTTTAAGTTGATAATTTTGTTTGGCCCTCAAATGATGTTATAAATACCAAAATGGTTCTTGGCACAAAAAAATCTTCCCCACTTCTGGCATAGGAAGTGTCAAGGCACGAGAGAGCTAGAGAGTATCCCATAGGCAGCAGCTGAAGTTATGGAGGGATATCTCAGCTGAAGGGGGTTCCCAGGGAGAACTCTGGGGTGAACCCCAAGTTGGGCTCCCCAGCACAAGACACCAGAACTGAGAAAGGTGCCCACATAATATCTGGCTGTGAAAAGCAGCATGGTTTCTGTCTTCCAGGGAGAGATGGCAGGAAATGCAGGCACCCTCTTAAAAGTCCAACACACAAAATTCTGTGTGCAGCCACTCACTTGGGGCTCTGGCAGAGGGAGGATCGAGTGGACGAGAGCTGCATTAGGAGAATACAGGGTTGCTGGCTCTGGACACAGACCTCAGAGTGTGGCCATCTGATTCTTGTGCTGAGTCATTTCCCCATATTGCAGAGGATATCTTTTTCAGTCAGACCTTTGACAGCCAGGAAACTTTTGCCTGAGGAAGAAGGAATTGCCCCACTCATTGGAAAATCTCTGGCCCCACCCTGTAGAGTTTATGCCTTGCTAGGGTCTACACTTGAGGCTCATTAAAAGACTCAGATTAATCAGCTTCAGGCAAAGGTAGATCACTGAGTGCTTTGAGTCTTTGCCTGATCTGCTTCTGAGCCCAGGAGTTTGAAAAGTAGACCTTGATGCGCATCTTGGTCCTTTCCAAACAAACCTAGCCACAGCAGAGGGAGCCACAAGCTGCAGATTGCTAACAGCTACACACAGGGTATTCAAGACCAGTCACAAACATCATATGACATTGGCCTGCACCAGACCACCCAAAAAGACTGGGAGTCCTAGCAGATGTACCTAATACACAGAAAAACCCCCAAATAGGTAGCCAAAATGGAAAGACAGAAAAACAAGCTCCAAATGAAAGAACAAAACAATTCTCCAGAAGAAGAGCTAAATGAAATGGAGATAAGCAACCTATCAGATATAGAGTCCAGAATACTGATTATAAGGATGCTCAAGAGCATGAAAAAAGATACAGAAACTATGAAGGAAATTAAGAATGACATAGCAGAAATAAAGAATACATTGGAAGGAATAAACAGCAGATTAGTGGAAGCTGAGGATAAGATCAGTGAATTAGAAGATAGAGTAGAAAAAATCAATCAGGGATCCAAATAGAAAAAACAATTAAAAAACAAGAGGACATTTTAAAGGAGCCATGGGACAAGAAACATAACAATATTCACATCATAGGAATTCCAGAAGGGGAATAGAACAAACAAGGGATAGAGAACCTGTTAGAAGAAATAGTCTCATAAAACTTCCCTAACCTGGTCAAGGAAAAAGTCACACAAGTTCAGGAGGCACAGAAAGTCTCAAGTAAGAAGAACCCAAAGAGATCCATGCTCAGACACATCATTAAAATGCCAAAAATTCAAGACAAAGAGAGAATCTTAAAGGCATCAAGAGAAAAGCAATCTGTTAACTACAAAGGAACTCCCACAGAAATACAAAGGATTGTAAGAAAATACTATGAACACCTGTATGCCAACAAGCTGCCATATTTGATAAAAAGTCTCAGCAAAGTGGGAATAGAGGAATCATACCTCAACATAATAAAGGCCATATATGACAAACTTACAGGCAACATCATACTCAATGGTCAAAAACTAAAACCAATTCCCTTAAAAACAGGAACAAGACAGGGATGTCCACTTTCACCACTCTTATTCAACATAGTACTGGAAATCCTAGCCATAGCCATCAGAGAGGAAGAAATCATAAAACATACACAAATTGGAAAGGAGGAAGTAAAACTGTCATTATTCGTGGATGACATGATATTGTACATAGAAAATCATAAAAATTCCACCAAAAAACTAGTAGATTTAATAAATGAATTTGGCAAGGTAGCAGGAAACAAAATTAACAGCCAGGAATCAATGGCACTTTTATGCACCAACAATGAACTCTCAGAAAGAGAAACTAAAACAACAATCCCATTTACCATTGCAAAAACAAAAAAATTAAGATACTTAGGAATAAAGTTAACCAAAGAGATAAAAGACTTTTACTCGGAAAACTACAAGACCTTGCAAAAAGAGATAGAGGAATATATAAACAAGTGGATGAATATACTGTGTTCATGGATTGGAAGAATTAACATCATTGAAATGACCATGCTACTCAAAGCAATCTATAAATTCAATGCAATCCCTATTAAAATACGAGTGGCATATTTCACAGATCTAGAACAAGAACTTCAAAAATTTATATGGAACCAAAAAAGACCCCGAATAGCTGCAGCAATCTTGAGAAAGAAGAACAAAGTTGAAGGAATCACAATACCAGGTAACAAGTTATACTACAAAGCCACTGTAATCAGAACAGCCTGCTACTGGCACAAGAACAGGGATATAGATTGGTGGAACAGAACAAAGATCTCAGAAATCGACTCAAGCCATTATGTTCAATTAATATTTGACAAAAGAGGCAAGAGCATACAATGGAGTAAAGACAGTCTCTTCAATAAACGGTGTTGGGAAAGTTGGACAGGTACATGCAAAAAAATGAAACTAGACCACCAACTTACACCACACACAAGAATAAACACAAAATGGATAAAAGACTTAAATGTAAGCCGTGAAACCATAAAAATCCTAGAAGAAAACATAGGCAGCAAAGTTTCAGACATCTCTTGTAGCAATATGTTTGTCAATACATCTCCTAGGCAAGGGAAACAGGAGAAAATGGGACTACATCAAAATAAAAAGCTTCTGTACAGCGTAAGAAACCATCAACTAAATGAAAAGGGAGCCCACTGTATGGGAGAACATATTTGCCAATGACACATCTGATAAAGGGTCAGGGTTACCTCCTCCTACCTACTTGTACCCTTTGGTGGCAATCATGGTCCCCTCTTCCATGCAGTAGTCAAGATCTTGGATTGTCCTGCTGGTGGGAGTGATAGCTAGTTATTCCCTCCTACTGGAGTCTCTCTCCCCCCACCTTGTCCCTCCATTTCCATCCATTCCAGGCCTCTTAAGGCTTTGCTACTGAAGCATTTGTGGGCTGCACCAAAATTTTCACTGTGGCAGGTGAAATAATCATTTTGGCAGACAGTTCAGCTGATAACTGGGACTGGAAGGACAGCTGACACAGAGTAAAATACATTATTTCATCGTCTGTCATTTTGATTCAGTTATGCCGAGGCTGGTCAAAATTCTTCACTGGGTCATTTCATTTTATCAGCCTTCCTTCCTTCCTTCCTTCCTTCCTTCCTTCCTTCCTTCCTTCCTTCCTTCCTTCCTTCCTTCCTTCCTTCCTTCCTTCCTTCCTTCCTTCCTTCCTTCCTTCCTTCCTTCCTTCCTTCCTTTCCTTCCTTCCTTTCCTTCTTCCTTCTTCTCAACATACAGGAAGCCAAGTGCTTCTGACAACTCATTTGTGCATGTAAGCTTGCAGAAACTTCCATAGGAGCTCAGTGGCTTCTGCTGTGCAAAGGTCCTGTGGTCCAGGAAGTTCAGACAGAATTCTGATTCTCAGGAAAACCTTCCAACCAGCCTTGCATTTTTCTGGGGGGAGTGGCTGCCAGGTTTTTTCCTTTCCCCAGTCCCTCTGTTGAGGTTGTACTACTTGCATCAGTCAGGTTTCAATCAGAGAAGCAGAATCACTATATATTTTTTAATAGGGATCTGACCTTACACAGTTGTAGGAGCAGGTTAAGCAGTTTCTGTAAGGCTGCTGTTCTTCCATCTGATGCTAGAGCTTGGAGTCCATAGGCAGACAGTAGAGAAGGGAAAATGGATGCAAAGTGGGGCAAGGTCAAGGACAAGACTGAATCCACAAGCACAAACTGGAGCTCACAAGGACAAATAAAAGGCTATGTTTTTGAAAAGGAAAATTTAGTTGTAGAAGGGGTTTTAGTAGACACGATGCTTAATATGCAACAATATGAGGGGAATGACCAAGATGTGAAAACGAACTGGGAATGTTTAGAATTGGAAGCCAGGATTTAGGAGATGAATGAATGGAAGGGGAGAATGTCATGTGTAACTCCAAGGAGTAGAAATAATTTAATAATTTAAATGAGTGAAAGCTAGAAGAAGATAGATTTGAGATGAACTTTCTAATGATCTGCTCTGTTCAAAGGAGGAATATGCTCTTTCTGAAGGTAGCGAGTTTCCTGTTATTGTATGGTAGTACAAAGGATGCAGTATTTTGAGAGTTTGAATTGGTGAATTTTCAAGGTTCTTTCAACACCAAAAGGCTATGATGTTTATATAGTTAAGTGGGTAGAAATCCATTTTGATATTTAACAAATTGATATATTGTTCTGTGATCTGCTGTCTTATATATAGACTAGGGATAAGTATACTTATTTCTTACTTAATTCACCAAAAAGATTTAGAAATTAAATCTTCCATAGAACCCTTGGTAATTCTCAGAGGGAAAGTCTAAAAAAATAATAAAATAAAAAAAACTGGGAAAATTTTTATTGTTATAAGTGGCCCTGAGTTAGGACCAGGTTGACATGAAATTCCCCATTTTTATATCTTTTTGTATTATTCCTCCACATTAATGACTATATTTGTATTGTCAGCTGCTTAATACACCACCATATTGATTTCCAATTTTTCTCTGAGCAGTGATTTGACAAAAGTTAAATTTTAGATTGGGGATATATAGACTTTTAATCATTGTTATTTTCTTGACATGATTACAATTTCAATGATTTGCTCTGTGGTACAAAAGATAATGTTTTTAAATTTCAGGTTTGGTCGATTTTTGTTTTCACCTTTTTATTATTGTTAATGTCTGATATTATTGCTTCTTAATGAGAAAAAAATGGTCTTTGGTATTTCTACTTTTTAAAATTTATTGAGAGGTGAACTAAGGATATAAAGAAAAAGCCACGTTGAGACTATAATTTAAAAAATTTTTTTTAATTGAGAGGTTTTGTGGTTTAATAAACAGTTTTTTAGAACATAATCAATATAGCTATTAGCTCTATCATTAATTCTTTCAAGTGAATGTCTTTATAGATATGTATTATATATTACATAGCTTAACCTCTATGTACTTTGTATTATGTAGGCACACATAAAGGCACAACCAATCACCAGGCCTCTGAGCCAAGTCAAGCTATAGCAGAATATAGAAACAAGGATAGTGAGATAGTAAAGGAAGAAATCATAGCAAAAACAAAGAATGGTTTAATTTATTTAGGAAGGGGCTCGGTTGGCTAACATGTAAGTTCAGGGAAAGCTGAGAGTCTTGCGAACGCGAAGCCTGATTTGGATGGTTCATCTTGGTGACTGTCCAGGCTTCAGTTACCCTTTGCTGGGGGCTGCTTCTATTCTGCATTTGAGACTCATTGGAAAGGAACCACTGGTGAATCATTACATATCTACTTTCCTGAGTCTTTTCTTGCCTCTTTTTCTTTCCCATCTTGCCTATGTCAAGGCTGGGGAAACTTTCACTGTCTCCTTTTCACTCATGAGAATCATAAAGAGTAATTTAGGAGTCATTTAAGTAGACAGGCTGTGTGATCTATTAGTCCCTTTTCTGTGAGCCTATGGTATGATAAAGACCTGGTTAGAGGTCTAGTAGGTTAGTTTTTGTCCCATTCCAAATAACCTCTTAGCCACAAATGCTGAGGTCACAGGGTCTCAGTGGTTTTAAGTCTAAACAAATCCCATGATTCAAAGCTTAGTTGTTTCAACTCTCTGCAATTCCATGATTGGAAGTGGGCTGTGGGGACCTGGCCATAATCTTTCTCTAGTAGTCGCCTAAAACTCCCATGGGCAGCAAATGAAGCACCATGACTACTTCCCAAGGGTCATGGGGGAACAAAGTCTCATGATCTCATGGTCACAGTGTGTCTCTGAAGAGGTTCTGCTATCCAAAAGACCACTCTACCGGAGTGTGTGTGTTGATGTCCTGGGCATATTGCCCTATGTAAGAGGGGTAAGGCATTTTTACTTGCTTAAATTTCCTTTTCCATTAATCGTCATTTCATCTTTAACTTCTGTGTTAGATCAGTATGAAAATGGTACAGCCACCAGTCAGCTGTCTTTCTTTTTCTTGATCAACATAGCCATGTTCTTTTTAAAAAACAAATGCAACTTTTAGTCCTTGACCTGCTAACCTGTGGGAAATGAAAATATTTACAGTATGAAAACTAACTGTGACTCCAACAAAAAATTCCCACTGTCATTTGAACACTTTATCATAACCTGTCTTGTATGAGAACGAGTTGAATATGGCCTGTTTCTCCCATTAGGGTGTCATCTCCCAGGATGCAGGACCTTGTCTTGACAACTTTATACCTTCCTGGGGCCTGTAAACACACCTTAACTATTTTTGAATTAAATTTATACAAAAGTGAATTTTATTTGTTTAGTATTTACCTCTAAACCCATATTCTGATTAAATTGTTAATATGTACTATGGTTAATTTGCTTATTTCCCTTGTTCTATATAAACAAATAATTGTAATGAAGGAAATAAAATTGTCAGCCATTCTTGTTTAAACAAAGCTGCCTGAACACTCTATACCACCATGTAGTGGGAGCAAAGACTCCACTTCAGTCAAGTCCATTCCCACTTGAGGAAGAAACAGGGTTTATGTTTAGAACAATGTTGGAAGTCACTGGTAGTGGAGGGGCTGGGAGGGGGACACAATGGAGAATATGTGTTTTTCTCTGATTAGCCATGTGCTACTGAGGATAGTTGCCTCTCCTCTTGGTATGATAGCAGAGGAAGCCTTATTTGTGGTGGTTTTTTGAACAAGCACATCATGATAAACTGGGCAGTGTTCTTGGCTGTGGTTCTGTTTGTGGACTAGTAATTTAGGTTGTGAAATATTCCCATCTGAACAATGCAGCTTTTAGAGAATAAAAGTCACGGTTTTATTAGCATAAGTGCTATGCGCGCGCGCACACACACACACACACACACACACACACACACACACACGGACATATAGACACATACACATACATTGTATTGTTTCACCCTCTTGCTGATTCCTGGTCTTGATTCCTTGGCAGCCCCTTGCTGCAGTGTACTGCCTGTGGCTAAAGAGAGTGTCCTTAATATAAAGCTGCACTTGGCCCTGCAGGAGGGGAACCACAGACTCCCTGGTGCATCCTCTGATGGTGACAACTGGGGCTTTTTACCCAAGTTGACTTATTTATTCATAAGCAGAACTGACAGTCAATGCTCTGAGGTTCCTCCATCAACCAGATCTGTCCTGCCTTCAATTTTCTTTTGTTTCTCTTCTCTTTCTCTCCCTTTCTACTTCTATGAGCAAAACCTGTGAGTTTCTTCACCCAAACACACACCAACACACATGCATATATGCATACTTGAGGGCTCTGGCTTAGATCTGTGTTGGAAAGTAGCTTTTGAGGAAATTGAGAACACACTTTAAGTCATGCTGAGAGAGTCCCTGGGGCTGGCCCTACTGATAGGCACTGGGACATTTGGTATGATTTGAAAGATGAAGCAAGTCTCCCTATTGTCCATCCTACAATATCTCTCCAGTTGGCTCCTGAAACTCCCATATAAATAGAGTAATATCATAATTTTCAAACCAGAAGTTAGGATTCATGTTTAGTCAAATTTGAAATGAATGGTAACTTAGAAACACAAGGTGTTGCAAAAAAATGTATACACACTTTAAGAGCTGATAGCTCAATTTTGAAAATGAAATATATTTTAATAAACACTGCCTTTATAATTATTCAAAGTATGTGTCTACATTTTTGGGAAACACCTTATAGATTTAGACTCATATTCCATCTGAGGTCATGGCAGAAGCTGCTTGTTTGGAACATTATTAGGAAGGATCCTGGGACCACATCTGGATTTAGTGGGAGGAAGAATGCAAGGATGGCCTGGCTGGTGTGACTCAGTGGTTGAACATTGACCCATGCACCAAGATGTCGTTGGTTCGATTCCCAATCAGGGCACATGCCCAGGTTGTGGGCTTGATCCCTGGTGAGGTGTGGGGGGCAGGAGGCAGCCAATCGATGAAGATTCTTTTTCATTGATGTTTCTCTCTCTCTTTCCCTCTACCTTCTTCTCTCTCTAAAGTCAATAAAAAACATATTATAAAAAGAATGCAAGGATGTATTAGGAAGGTTGAGATAGTCATGGAATGGGCTAGTGGGAGCATTATAATATTGGCTTTATAGGCAAATGCTTTCTTGGAGGGCTAACAGTGAAATGCTATTAGCTGTTAACATCCCGACATGAATTAAATTATTAGATTAGCTGCCCATCACCTTTCAGGGCTTTAAGAGAAAAGAATCACAGGATTGACTTATTCTTCCCTTTTTAAAATTGAGGTACAATTCACATAATATAAAATTCACCATTTTAACTATTTTAAAGTGTACATTTCAGTGGCTTTTAGTATACTCACAGGGCTGTTCAACTATCACCTCTCTCTAACTCCAGAATTTGTTCATCATCACAAAAATAAACTCTGTACCTGTTAAGCAGTTGCTCCCAATTCTTCCTTCCCCTCAGCCCCTGGCAACCACTAACCTGATTTTCATCTCTATGGATTTTCCTGTTTTGGATATTTCTAAAAAATGGAATCATATAATATTTGTCCTTTTGTCCCTGGCCCCTTTTATTAGCATGTTTTGTTTTTTTTCAAGGTTCATCCATGTTGTAACATGTATCAGTACTTCATTCTTTTCTTTGACTATATAGTATTCCATTGTATGGATATAACATATTTTGTTTATCCATTTATTAGTTGATGGACAATTGGGTTGTTTCTACCTTTTGGCTATTGTGAACAGTGCTGCTATAAATATTCATGTATAAGTGTTTGCTTGAACACTGTTTTCAACTCTCTTGGGTAGATAAGTGAGTTTTTCCCTCCACCTTTGTTGATGATGGATCTATTTGAAACCATCTGATAGGTGAGTTTTGTTAAGAAGAACAGAGCAGGAGTTTGGATGCTTTCTGGATGAAGCCTAGGAAAAAAAGAGTGAAGAACATCTTGGTCATGCTGTGGAATCCTAAGAGCCAAGGGTCACTGGAAAGAAGGACAGGAGAAGGAGGAGATGGTGCTAAAATGGGATGGCAATGACCTTGAGCTTGGTGGATGGAATAGGAATGGGGTTTGTCCAGAATTTATAAAATGGCTATTGATATTTTTCTGTTTTTAATAAAGAAAGGAAAAAAATCTCTGGTGGGGATGAAAAGATGGCTAGGACAGGGCCAAAGAAAAGTGAAAATGCTTATGGCTTTGACTGTGTTTTAACAAAGTGTTGTTAATGGATGCATTTTTGGCAGAAATAAGGAAAGTTTGTTTAGCTGCTGTTAACACAAGATGAAAAAATTGGTAGAGCAACTTTTAGCACAACAAACTGAAGAATGGGACCCTCTTATTACAATAACACTGTGCTGTGCATTTCTATGGTGATGGACTTTTTGTAAAGCATCTTCATATCTATAAACTCACTAGGATGAATGAATCAGGTAGAGCAGGCACTTCCATTTGAGAAACAAGAAATCCAAGCACCCAACACTGAGCCCAGTGATAGTAGGCATCTAGTCAGGATTTGTTAAAGAAGTGAAGCAGTCATATCAAGGCAAAGAACGTCAGAGCTGGGAAAGCATCCAGAAGCCCTCCCCACAACTCATTCTTAGAGGAGGGATGTTGGGGAAGATTAGGAAAGTCCTGAGCTTAAATGCAAGGTCAATTGGTCAGTCAGTGGATGAAGGACCCAAGTCAATAGCTTGTCCTTTGTCTCCATACAGAGTGCCATCATAACACCCACCACATTGCTTTCTGTTGGCTTGTGTTCTTGTTTGTCTTCATCACTGGACCATATACTCCTAGGGGTTGAATTTGTGTCTGATTCATCTTGTAGGATGTAACAGTTATTAACACTTGTTGAACAGATGAACAGGATTTGAAAACTCTCTCCTCTTCCTGGGTCTTTGTTCCTTCTCTTTCTGCCACAGCTTTTGATGGTAAAGTCAGGACTCAACCATAGTTTCTAGGCTCCAGGGATCTTTTGCCTATACCACAATGTCTACACTCATCAGGATAGGTGACACTAGATGTCCCCAGTAGGTTGTTTTGGACTTATCTCAGGACCCTGGGATAATCTCTGTATTATTAAGGAAGTGTCTAGAAGGTGAGGGAAAGAGGGGGTTTTCTTTAGTTTAAAGCCTCAGACCAGTCTATACACCATCTGTGGAATTTCAAGTATATCTTGCACACCAGGAAGTTCTGTCTTTTGCTATGTTGTCCATGTCCCAGGTGGGGGTGTTTTGGAATCAGTGCCTGGGAGAACTGTGCCCTTCAGCACTGGGACTTGACAAGAATGGGGACAGAAAGAAGTGATGGGATTTTCAAGGGGGTTCTGAAACAATTCCTTGTGTATCTTGTTTTTCTCTCCCTGAGGAGTTCCATTTGTTCCTGAACACATATTTGAGGCAAAGCAGAGGAGGTCCCATATTTGTCCTTCTTATGCTTCCATAATAGTGTAGCCAGCCTGTGAATGAGAGATGGTGTATACCCAGACCAGTGCATGGGAGGTTTGTCTACAGGAGCAGAAAGAGAGGCACGTGAGGATTACACCTAGGGTGTGAACTATGGTTTAGACTCTGGTGTCTGTCCTCTGTCCTCTGGTTCTGCCCCTTATTGGGCAGACCCTCATGGGGTCCTTCCCACCTGAGCTTCCACTCTGTCTCCCACACCAACTCCAAGATCCTATGTTGGATCCTGGCACCTCTCCAGCCTGGGAACAGCTTGGCTTTCTCTGGCTCATTCTCTCCCACTCCATGCCAGTGAGATTCACAGAGTACAGAGTGCAGAAGGACTGCATTGGAAAGCTCAGTGTCATATGATGGCCAGGTAACCAGCAATTCTACTCTTCCTGATTTCAAAGCAGTTCACACAACCTAAGAACAAAGCCAGATGGTCTTGTCACCTGAATGAAATATCCAGGCATTGGTGGCTCTTCTTTGCTCCGTGTCCCTCATCTCGAAGAGGCCAAAGGAAGGTGTGAATGCTCAGAAGTCACCCGGGTAGCCTTAGGTGCCCATGTGAAGGGGCTAGTGGCCTGGAGAGTGTGAGAAGCAGCCTTGGAATCCCAGTAAGGGGGCCAGTTCAAGTCCTCCAGCCTCATTATGGCAGGGTGGTTGGGTGAGATTCTTCCTTCCCATTTTTGCTGAAGGTGAGTCTCCTCAGTCCTCTGAGGTGGTATCTACTGCTCCACGGGGCACTATGGAATGTCTGTGAAGGTACAAGGTTGTGTTGGTCTGGATGAAGAAGATGACACTGCAGACTATAGTGCAGGAAGCGACCAGTGCAGTATATGATGACAGCGGCAATGTGCTGAAGTTCTGAGGGTAACCTACTCGTCCGAGTGGGTGGGAGCTCTCAGGTGGGTGGAGGGAGCTGTATTATCAGAGTCTGCTTCTGTAATAACTGAGGCTTGATTCTTCTTTACTGTGGGAGATCAACGAGTAAGCTGATTTTCAAAGTGGGCTCTCTGGATGGTGAAAGAGGATGTACATGGGAGTTTCCAAGAGAGGGCACACCTGGGGGTTGGCAAGGGCCCCCTGAGAGGTTGTAGGTGAGCTAAGCCTTGTCAGGGCAGAGGGTTGGTGAGAGTCATCCTATCAGATCTTCAGGCTAGAGGTGGCAGCTAGGAACTTTTCCCCAAATAGTTGCTAATGGTCACATCAGAGAGAATGGAGGATGACAATGGGAAATGTTCCTATAACTAAATCTTGTTTAGTTCCTTTCTTGTCATAAGCCACTCTGTTTCATAGCATTCTTTTGTCCCACTTTAGACAGACCACAAATCTTTTTCCTCAGTCAGAGATGTGAGATGAGAATAGATACCTTCCCCATCTCCCTCCCTTGTCTCCAGCACATGACCAGCACACTTACCTGCACCAGGTCTGGTGTGAGGCGTTTGGCCTGCAACCATTTCTGGAACCTTCCTGTTTTCCTCAAGACACGCTCAATGCTGCAGGTCTTTGGGGCTGCTGCAGAAGCACAGATTTTCCTGTCTGAGATTTCATTCTGGTGTTTGCTGACCAGCCTCGATATCTCCACAGGGCGCCAGGTTTTGGAATCATCTGAGTAGTTTGCAGGGTAAGAAGGCAAGTAGTCCAGAGGCAGTTCAAGGTGGGAGGCCAGCCAATTGTCTAACCTGGAAGAAGAGCCCTTTTAGGATCCACCTGGGAGATGAAGCAAGGGCCAAGCAGGGACTAGTCACAACACTGCCAGAGCCAGAGGCCAGTAAAGCCCAGGGAACAACGAGACAGGGGACAACATCTGGTGGGATCCATTTCTCATTTTTAGACTGAGGTGCTCCAAACTCTTTCTATGAGAAGACTACTTTTGTTTCCTCAAACTTAGGGAAGTGTATATATGATGTCAGAATAGGTGAGGGAAGTGCATACCAGACACAAACTTTATCCTCTTCACACAACTAGCACAGAAGGACCAGCCATGGCTCTCTGAACTTCTACTCCATGTAAAGACAGTAGCTTTACACATGCTGGTGCCTTTGATTCTTCTTACATACCACTTTACAGATGTGGAAACTGAGGCTTATAGAGCTTAAATACCTTGCCCAAGGTCAGACAATATATTGCCAAATGGGTGCAAAACCAGGACCCTCTGTCAACAAAATCCATGATCTTTTGCCTTTCCTACAGTGGTTGCAGAAACAGCCCAACCTCTGACCAATAGCTGGGTCTTGGAACCATAGTTCTTAAAGATGTTTGCATTGAGGAGACCACTGACTCTCCATATCCAACCCCAAGCAACCCCATCAATTTTGCTTTCAGTCCAAAGATTTAAGTCATCAGTACCAAACAAGTCATAGGGAACAGTGGCTGCTAAATGGTCACCAAATTCAAAGCTATCTGGGATCCAGGAGATGTGTAATTCCACACACTTGGTCAGTCTTTAATACTCCCTAGAGGAGAGGGACTGGCCTATTACCACCTATTACCATTGTAAACATTACCTTGACCCTTTTCTCCAGTCATTTCTCCAACTATGTGAAAACATTTCCATTAAGAAAGAATGTTAAATCTTTTTCTGATTTATGCATGAAAAATTACTAGGATAACATTTACCTTCATTATTATTAATAATTGATGGTCATACTGAAAATGAAAATTAGGCTTATAAGATACATTATATATTTAATTTAAATAAGCATTTTAAAATTCTTATTATTGGGTATTATTGGGCAACCTCATGATAATAAGCTTTAGAAGAATTAGCACTTTGATTAGCCCTAAACCCTAGATTGTTTTGTTTCCTCACTTATATGACACAGCTTCACCCTAAGAGATTGCAAGCTTTTCAAAGAAGGTGCTCTAGTGGAAATAGTTGATAAGCACCTTCTGCAATTCGGGACTATTCAAATTGCCATGGAAGTAGGCACAAAGAATTCTGTACAAGAACATTGCCACAGATCTAGTTAAAAAGATGAAACACTGTGAACTTGCAATGAGTCAGTTTTACTGGAATTTTTAGGACAACCGTGGGAAATTATTCTTTCTTCTGGAAGGATAAGGGATGGCCTAGGTCTCCAAGGCAGGACTGTCTGTCTGTTTCCTGCAGCTTTTCCTGCTCATGGAGGTGCAACCCTCCCCGCTCCACTCCTCCCCACACAAAGAACCTGTGATTAAGGATTTACAATTAGGTGGCTCTCTTAGATAATGATTATAGCACTACACTATTTGTGAAACACATGTGCCAGTCATTTTGCTAAATGCTTTATGTGTATTAATTCAATTAAACCTTACTGAGTACTATTATTAATCATACAGGTGAGGAAACTGAGGCACATAGAAGTTAAGTAATTTGCCCAAAGTCACATGACCAGGAATTGAAAGAATTAACATTCAAGGCTCCAGACCTTGCAACCATAATCATTTTGCCATTGCTTAGTCCTCTATCATCTATTTTATGAATTAGCTCTTGGGAACAGATTGGTGACATTATTAGGGATTATAGCCAGCAAGCCCTTAAAGATTATTTTGTCCCTTCCCCATCATATTTTGAGGATGGAAAAACTGAAGGCTACTTATCTGAAAAGTCATAAACAATTAGTGGCAGAGGGAGACAGATTTCAGGGCTCCTTGTTTTCCAGTTAGTGGGGGTGGTGTAAGGAGGGACTTCCTGCCTTGTGGGACAAGATAATTGTCCTTTTTTTTCTGTCCACATCTCCTGAGGAGGCTCTGCTGAGAGGACAACCCTGACTTGGTAGGTGACTGTAATGGATGCCTGGTACATGTTTAGCAGTGGCTCAAGGCATCCCATAAAGACCAACCACAAACAAGTTTACAAGCCACATATCTCCCTCATTCAAAATGGTAAGTTTATGGCATTAAATGGGAAAAATATATATTCTTAAAACTTTGATTACCTACTTTATTGAATAAAAGAATGTCAGTGAGAAAATGGGCCCTGCTTTTTATTCACTGGACTATATTCATTTTTAGTCATTTATGAACTTTTGTTCATTTTTATTTGATTCCAGGATATGTTAACATCCTGGAATTTGGAAAACCACAAAACAGAGGCAGCATTCTAGTCTTTCTTCTGAACTGAGATCATGGGCATGTTTGAAGTGAGGCTGGCCAAGTCCTCATTGGGCTGAAATATGGACAAACAAGATCATAGTCTCCCAGAGCTGGAAGGAAGTATAAGGGTTGCCTCCTTTCCTCTCTCTGAAATCAATAAAGATATATTAAAAAAAGGAAAAAAAGAAATACACATGACCAATAAGTGTGAAAAGAAAAAGAGGACTCAACTCAAAAAATACAGACAAAAATAGTAATAATATTAAAGATTTGTGAGTGTGCAAGAAGTGATCTCTATAAGTGAAGTCTCCATTTGGATATCTATCATATATATACAGAATTTCAGGGTCAAAAATACAGGATTTTTATACATCCTTATAAATCCAAAAAACCCTGCATTTTTTGACCCAGAAATTCCACCTTTAGGAGTTTGTCATAGGAACTAATCACTGACATGTACAAAAGTCTAGCCCTAGGGATGGTCAACATAGCACTGTTTATAATACTGAAAAGTGAAAAAAAACCTTGTTGTCTCACAATAGTGGATTAGTTAAATTTTGGTTGATTGTTGCAGTCGAATATCATTAATTCACTAAATATCAAATTGTGGAGAAGAATAGTTAGTAATGCTATATTGTTAGATAAAAGTTTACAAAAGAGTATTCTTAGTATGATCACATTTTGTTGAAAAAATTTAATTCATACTTAGGAAAAAGGTGACAAGGATTCAAGTAAGTTGAATCCCTTAATTTCCTTCCTTCTAAAATATTAACAAATGAATAATCTCTTGGTGGAGGAATTATATATGATTTTTATTATGTGTTTTCTTTAATCAATATTTCCTAAAAATTCTAAAATAAACAGATATTACTTTCAAAATAAGGAAAAAGTTATTTACAATGTAGAGAAAAGGACTACAAACAAGTTCATGTCCCCAGACCCACTCACTGTCTCTCTCTGCTTTTTCTGTGATGATGAACGTACAGCCTCAACATGGAGAACTCTAAACCCCAACCTGCCCCGCCTGCTGGTTTCCTGCTTACATCTGCACACTTCCCTTTCAGGCACACATGGAAAATTAATTCTGAGGGAGTTTAAGTAATATCCTGAACTTGAATGGCCCACAAACCTATCTGGGGAAATGCTTCCTGAATTTGGCCAATATCTGCTTGGTGAGAAAAGCTTTATTTATTACCACTTGGTGAAGAGTCAACTATAAAATTAATATACTCTTTGTTTACTTATCTGGAGGAGGATGTGAACCTGGAGCTCTTCCTTAGTTGAATCCCTTAATTTCCTTCCCTTTTATCTTAAAATTTGTTCATATTTTCACTGCTTGTTTCTCCAAGGAATCAGCCCTACTTTACCTGTGTTCTTGGTCCTCTCCATTCCATTTCTTAGGTGGGAAATCTTGACCACTTTTGACAATTCCATCTTTACTTCCTCTCACATTGATACAGTTTGTCAACAAAATGAGTCTCTAGCTGAACTTACTAGCATCCTTCCTGTCCTACTTTGTTACAATGACCTTTCTTTTCCACGAAGAGAACTGATCTGACAGCCCCTGCCAGCATCACTGGTCTACACTGCACACTTCTTTCCATAAGGTGTTTTTCAAAACACAGGTGTAATCTTTTCCCTACCCCACTTAACTCCCTCATCATTGCCTGCAATAGAGCTTCCCCAATTGTGTGCGTGGGTTCAAATTTCAAAATCCCTTAAAAAAAGGTCTAATAGGGAAAGTCTACACCAACTCTATACAATATCTACCATCTTGCAAGAGAAATTCAACACTTTTTTTTTTTTAATCCTCACCCAAGGATATTTTTTTCATTGCTTTTCAGAGAGAGTGGAAGGGAGAGAGAAAGAAATAGAAACATCAATGTGAAAGAGACATATCGATTGGTTGACCCCGCAAGCACCCCAACCGGGGCTAGGTATAGAGCCTACAACCCAGGTACATGTCCTTGACTGGGAATCGAACTTGGGACCCTTCAGTCTGCAGACTGACGTTCTAACCACTGAGCAAACCTGGCTAGGGCAGAAGTTTAACACTTGCGATTAATATTTTTTACTTGTTATTTCTGTTTAGTAACTTAGCTGAATAATCAAATATGCTTTTGGTTAATACTGACAGGAAATAAAATTATTGTAAATTAATGCCTTTTGTTTAGTCACCAAATCTTACACTAATAATTTTACACTGAGGGTCCTTAGGGTTGGGTAGAGAAGAGGCCTATTACAAAAGGTCTTTGGTATTGTAAAGGCTGAGAATTACTGGTCCACAGGTTAAGGTCCCAATTCCTGGGCACAGCATTCAAGGTTCCCTGTACCATCTGACTCTTCCAAACCTCCTCCTTCTGTCATGCCTCCACATACACCCCATGCTCCAGTCACTAAGTGCTTTTCACTTCTTCCCACACCTCTGGGTCTTTGCTTAAGCTGGTCCTTCTACCTTAATCCCTTCTCTTCCCTTCCCATTAAAGTTAAGGCCTTGCTTAGAATATCTTTCCCTGGAGAAGGCTTTCCTCAGTCCTCATTTGGAATTAATATCCCCTTCCTTGATCTCCCAGAGGTCCTTTACACTTCACTTCTGGCTTGCATCAGACCAGGCCTTATTATTGTTATTGGTAACATGGCTCCCTCCTCCTAAACCCCTGGAGGGCAATGACCAGAGTTATAGCCCTGTTGCTACAGCACCTGCTGGGTCTTGGCTGTGATAAAGTCTCATTGACTGTGTGTTGACAGGCTTGAATTCCAGAGTGTGATCCTGTTCTTTGGTGAGAGCCATGTATATTACAATTTACTAAACTTGGGTTTTCCTCTGACCAAGGCAACATCTCACAACAGAAAACTGGTTCAGAAACTTTGGAGCAAACCGCCTTGGGTTGAATCCCAGATCTGCCACTTTTTAGGTGGTGACCTTGGGCAAGTCACTTAATCTTGACATGTCTCAGTTTACTATCTGAATAAAGAGTGAAAAACACTAACTCCAAGGATGGTTGTGAGGAGTAAGTAAACAAAAATAGCTTAAAAATGTCTGTCACATAATAGATTTTCTATACATTTTATTTTCCTCTCTCTATGAGAAATGAACTTGGTTAATGCCATAATCTTAGACTACTCCATTCACAGAAAAGAAAAGTTTAAGCTCTCACTTCAAAAGTACACTTTGGGTTTAGCATTTAGGGCTGGAATTTGACTTCACATCTTATCCCTCTTTCCACCCCAACTTCAACCCATCACTTCTATGATTAAATAGCTTTGCTTCAGCTCCCACCCATAAATTACATCCTGTCTTATTTTCAACAAACTCCTGGACATCTTTACATGATGGGAAGAGAATTTTGCCCCTCAGAATTATCTGATTGAGATTCTGACCTTATTTCTTCTTTAAAAAACTTCTTGCAAATAGATGTTCCAATGCAGGCATTGCATTTATCAAGGCCGAGGAAAGTTCTTCCAAAACTGTAGCTGGTTCTGACTCGGGGCACCAGAGAAGGAGAAGGAGGAGCCGGCGAAGAGACAGAACAGCTCAGGGCTGAGACCCAAAGTAGCAGGGCCGGCCAGCACAGGCGGAGGGCAGGAGCCTCAGGCCCCAGCCAGGGCTCCATCGGGGCCCAGGACTCCAGCTGCAGCCTCTTGCTGTCCATTCAGGGCTGTGCAGAGGCAGGTCTTGGCAAAAGAAAGGGGGCTGGCTTCAGGACATTGACCCCATCCCAGCCTCCCAGATTTGTGTTTGAGGATGCTAAGGAGCTTGGGGCTAACGAGGTGAGGCCCCAGAGGAGATGAGGAAGTCCATGGAGAATGCTGATAACACCGTTTCCAGAGTTACTCTTCCTCTGCCTGTGGTGGCTGCCGCAGGCTGGGAGGGGCTGACTGACAGATTTTGGGAAGGACAATGGTCAGGGCTTCCCTGTGCATTCCTTTTGACAAACACAGGATATCCTGGCTGGGCAGGAAAGCTCCATGCAGGATGTACATCCGACCTGGGTTCCACCTTGGAGTTTCAAAGGATCCCGGGGGCCTCTGCCCTCCACTGTTTTAATTCTGGGTCTATGTGTCCCTATGAATCACACACACACACACACACACACACACACACACACACACACACACACACACACACACAATTTCCCCTCCACTCTGCCGTGGATAATTTGGTCTGCCCCTTAACCAGACATTCCTCTTCCACTTTGACCATATTTTGGATGTGAAATAACCAGAGGTCACTTTGCTGGCCATTAAGTGAAACATTTAAGACTGATTTGAACAGCAAAGGCTTTGGTGCTTAGGGAATAGAAAAACTCAAGTTCATCCATGCTTGCTGATCTGAGATGAAGAGAGGGGAAACAACTTGGTGACTTCTGGTTTGATGAAGGGAACACCAAAAAGATTCCTCTGCCTGAACTCAGCTGTGTTCAACCCATTCTCCCACCCCTCCCCATGCCTGAAAATCCCTCTTCCTTTTACCACCCTGCCTCACTTCTCAGTGGCTGGCTTGACTTGGTGAGATTCAACAGCCCCATGATTCCTTCCTCCTGACACCAAGATAAGGTCCACAGCATGGAGTACATGGGAGTGCTAATTTTGGAATAGATAGAGCCTATGAGGACCAAATCAGGGAAGTCAGGTTTAGATTGGGAGAAGGAAAAAGGGAGGCAAGGTGGTGGGGGGTGGGGAGCAAGAATGGCCTCAGGAGAATTGGGGAGTTTTGCTAAAGATCAGTGGAAAGAGCAGGGTAATGGTTGTTCTTTGATGGTTAAGCATGTGCTTATTAGCCAACTGTATATACTCCTCAATCAAATGTCTGGTGGTGTTTGTTTTTTATTGTTGAATTGTGAGAATTCTTTGTACATTCCAGATACTAGTCCTTTGTTGGATATGTGGTTTGCAAATATTTTCTCCCAGGTAATAACTTGTCTTTCATCTTCTTAATAAGGTCTTTCTCAGAGTAAAAGTTTTTATTTTGATGAAGTCCAATTTGTCAATTTTTCCTTTTATGGATTATGCTTTTAGTATTAATTGTAAGAACTTTTTGCCTAACTCTAAGTCCCAAAGACTTTCTCTTATTGTTTCTTATGCTGTAAACATTTTACAGTTTTATATTTTAAATTTAAGTTTATGATCCATTTTGAGTTAATTTTTGTATAAGATGTCATTAGGTCAAGGTTCATATTTTTGTCGATGGAAGTCCAATTACTCCAGCACTGCTTGTTGAAAAGGCTACCTTCCATTGAATTGGTTTCGCATCTTTTAAAAAAATTAGTTGTCTGTACTTGTACATGGCTATGTTTGGGTTCTCTATTCTGTTCCACTGATTTATGTGCTTATTCCTCTGTCAATAACACATTCTTAATTATTATAGTTGTAGAATAAGTCTTGAAATTAGGTAGAATGATTTCTTCCACTTTCTTCTTCAAAATTATTTTAGTAATTCTAGTTCATTTGCCTCTCAATAAAAATTTTAGAATACTCTTGTCTATATCTATGAAAAATCTTGGTGGAATTTTGATAGGAATGGAGTTAAATTTGTATATAAATTTGGTTAAATTTATTTCCAAGTATCTTATTGTTTTTGATGCTATTGTGGATGGGATTCTTTTTTTCCAGATATTTTATTGTTAATGTATAGAAATGTAGCTGATTTCTGTATGTTGATTTTGTATTCTGCAACTCTATCAAATTTGTTGATTAGTTATAACAGTTTTTTGGTGGAGTCTTTAAGATTTTCTATACATAGGATCGTATCTGCAAACAAAGACATTTTTACTTCTTCCTTTCTGATTAGAATGCCTTTTATTTCTTTTTCTTGCCTGATTGCTCTGGTTAAGACTTTCAGTATTATGTTGAATAGGAGCAGTTTTGATCTTAGACAAAATGTGCACTGTTTGATCTTTCAAATGTGCACTGTTGAACATGATGTTAGCTCTAAGGTTGTCATATATGGTCTTTATTGCATTGAGGTACATTTCTTCTATCCAAATTTGTTGAGATTTTATTTTTAATCATGAAAGGTTGTTTTACTTTATCAAATGCATTTTCTGCATCTATCAAGATGATAATACGATTTTTATCTTTCACACTTTTAAATTTTCCTATGTTGAATCATTCTTGCATCCCAGGGATAAATATCACTTGATGATGATATATGATCATGTTAATGTGCTGTTGAATTCAACTTGCTAATGTTTTGCTGAGAAATTTTGCATCTATATTTATCATGGATATTGGCCTGTAGTTTACTTTTCTTGTAGTCCTCTTACTGACTTTGGTATCAGGCTAATGATAGCTTTATAAAATAAGTTTGGGAGTGTTCCCTCCTTTTCAATTTTTTGGAATATTTTGAGTAGGATTGGCATTAGGTCTTTAAATGTTTAGTAGAATTCACTAGAGAAACATCTGATCCCGGGCTTTTCTTTGTTGGCAGGTTTTGACTACTGATTCAATCTCCTTACTATTGTTCTGTTCAGATTTACTATTTCTTCATGATTCAGACTTGAGGGGTTGTATGTATCTAGGAATTTATCCATTTCTTCCAGGTTATTTAATTTGTTGGTATATAACTGTTTAAAGTAGTCTCTTATGATCTTTTGCATCAATTTGTGTGGTATCAGTTTAATGTCTCTTTTATTTCTGATTTTATTTATTTGGGTCTTCTTTTCTTTCTTACTTTAGCTAAAGATTTGTCAATTTTGTTTATCTTTTCAAAAGCCAGCTCTGAGTTTCGTTGATCTTTTCTGTGTTTTTTTTTGTTTTGTTTTGTTTTTGTTTTCTGGTCTCTATTTCATTTATTTCTACTCTAATCTTTATTTTCTCTCTTCTCTTTACTTTGGGCTTAGTTTGTTCTTCCTTTTCTAGTTCCTTTAGGTGTAAATTTTGGTTGTTTGAGATCTTTCTTTTTTCTTAACTTTAGTATTTATTGCTATAAACTTATCTCTTAGAATTGTTTTTGCTGCATTACATAGTTATTGGTATGTTTTGTTTCCAGTTTCATTTGTCTCAAGATACTGTTTTATTTTCTTTTTTCTCTTTTCTTTGACCCTTTGGTTGTTCAAGAGTTGTTGTTTTATTTCCATGCATTTGTGATTTTTCCAGTTTTCTTCCTGTTATTGATTTCTAGTTTCATACTATTGTGGTCAGAGAAGATACTCGGTATTAAGTCAGTCTTTTTAAATTTGCTCATACTTTTTATAACCTATTCTGGAGAATTTTCTGTGTGTGCTGGAAAAAAATGTGTTCTGGTGCTGTTGAATGAAATGTTCTGTAAATGTCTATTAGGTCCATTTGGTTTAGTGTATGGTTAAAGTCCAATGTTTCCTTGTTGATTTTCTGTCTGAATTATCTGTCCATTGTTGAAAGTGAGGTATTTAATCCCTGATATTACTGTATTATTGTCTATTTTACCCTTCAGATCTGTTAGTATTTGCTTAATATATTTAGATGTCTACAATACTGGGTGCATATATATTTACAATTGTAATACCTTCTTGATGAGTTGACCTCTTTTACATTATATAATGACTGTTTTTGTCTTTTGTCACCATTTTTGGCTCAAAGTCTGTTTTGTCTAATATAAGTACAGCTACACTTGTTCTCTTTTGGTTTCTACTTGCATGTAATTTCTTTTTTTAAAAAAATTTATCTATTGTTGAAAGCATTACAGATGTCCCCTTTTTTGCCCCATTGATTCCTCCTCTCTACACCTCTTCCCCAGGACCTTCACCACACCATTGTCTGTGTCAATGGGTTATGCATATATGCATATAAGTTCTTAGGTTAATCTCTCCCCAACCACCCACCCACCCCTGCCTTCCCTCTGAGGTTCGTCAGCCTGTCCCATGCTTCTATGTCCCTGGATCTATTTTATTCACCAGTTTATTTTATTCATTAGATTCCACGTATGAGTAAGATCATGTGACACTTGTCTTTCTCTGACTGCCTTATTTTGCTTAGCATATTACTCTACAGGTCCTATCATGTTGTCTCATAGGGTAAGTGACCCTTCTTTTTACAACTGTATAGTATTCCATGGTGTAAATGTCTGAGAAGATGCTTGATATGATTTCAATCTTCTTGAACTTGTAGAGACTTGTTTTGTGTCCTAACATGTGACCTAGCTTTGAGAATGTCCCATGTGCACTTGAAGAGAATGCATATTCTGCAGCTTTGGAGTGGAGTGGTCTGTAAATGCCAATTAAATCCATCTGATCTAGTGTGTTATTTAGAGTCACTGTTTCCTTGTTGATTTTTTGTCTAGGAGATCTATCTAGTAAAGTCAATGGGTTGTTAATATTCCCTACTATAACTGTATTTCTGATGATCTCTCTTTTAAAGTCCTCCAGAAGGTTTTCCTTTTTCCTCAGCCTATGTGAGCCTTTTGTTCTCAGGTGAGTCTCTTGTAGACAGTATCTATTTGGCTCTTATTTTCTTATCCATTCAGCTGCCCTATAAATTTTTAAATAAATTTCTCTTTATTGTTGAAAGTATTACAGATGTCCTTCCCCCCCCCCCCCCCCCCCCCATTGACCCCTGCACGTCTGTGTCCATGGGTTATGCATATCTTCATATAAATTCTTTGGATTACCTCTCCCCACCCACCCACCGACCTCCGCCTTCCTTCTGAGATGCGACAGTCTGTTCCATGCTTCTATGTCACTGGATCAATTTTGTTCATTGGTCTGTTTTATTCTTTAGATTCCACATATAAGTGAGATCATGCGTTATTTGTCTTTCTCTGTCTAGCTTATTTCATTTAGCATAATATTTTCCAGGTCCATCCATACAGTCCAAAAGGGAAAGAGATCATTCTTCTTTACAGCTGTATAGTATTCCATGGTGTAAATATCCCACAGCATTTTATTCATTCATCTACTGATAGGCACTTGGGCTGTTTCCAGATCTTAGCTATTGTAAATTGTGCTGCTATGTACACAAGAGTGCATATATTCTTTCTGATTAGTGTTTCAGGATTCTTAGGATATATTCTTAGAAGTCGGATTGCAGGATCAAAACACAGCTCCATGTTTAATTTTGTGAGGAACCTCCATAATGTTGTCCATAATGGCTGCACCAGTCTGTATTCCCACCAGCGGTGTACCAGGGTTCCCCTTTCACCACATCCTCATCAGCATGTGTCATTTGTTGATTTGTTGATGGTAGCCATTCTGACAGGTGTGAAGTGATACCTCATTGTGGTTTCAATTTGCATCTCTGATGATTATTGACGTTGAGCATTTTCTCATATGTCTCTTGGCTATCTGTACGTACTTTTTGGAGAAGTGTCTGTTCAGGTCTTTTGTCCATTTTTAAATTGGATTGTTTGTCTTCTTTTTGTTGAATTGTATGAACTCTTTGTTCACTTTGGAAATTAGCCCCCTATGAGATGTATCCTTGGCAAATATATGCTCCCATATGGTGGGGTTCCTTTGTATTTTGAGGATGATCTTTTTTGATGTGCAGAAGCTTTTTAATTTGATATAGTCCCATCTGTTTATTTTTTCCTTTGTTTCTCTTGCCTTAGGAGATGTAGTGGTTAAAATTCCACTATGTGAGATGTCTGTGACTTCACTGCCTATGTTTTCTTCCATGATTTTTATGGTTTTGTGACTTACATTTAAGTCTTTTATCCATTTTAAGTTTATTTTTGTGTATGGAATAAGTTGGTGATGTAGTTATTATTATTATTTTTTGCATGTACCTGTCCAATTTTCCCAACACCATTTATTGAAGATACTGTTTTTACTTCATTGTATGCTCTTGCCTTCTTTGTCATATATTAATTGACCATAATGGCATGTGTTTATTTCTGGCATGTCTGTTCTGTTCCATTGATCTGCATCTCTGCTGTTGTACCGATACCAGGCTGTTTTGACTACAATGACTTTGTAGTATAGCTTGATATCTGGTAAAGTGATCTCTCCAACTCTGTTCTTCTTTCTCAAGATTACTGCAGCTATTCGGGGTCCTTTTTGGTTTCATATAAATTTTTGGAATACTTGTTCTATCTCTGTGAAATATGCTGTTGATATTTTAATAGAAATTGAATAGAATCTATAGATTTCTTTGGGTAGTATGGACATTTTAATGATATTAATTCTTCCAGTCCATGAACAGGGTATATTCTCCTACTTGCTTGTATCTTCCTCTATTTCTTTTTGAGTGTCACGTAGTTTTCCGAGTACAGGTCTTTTGCATCCTTGGTTAAGTTTATTCCTAGGTATCTTATTTTTTCGTTGTAATGGGAAATGATATTTTTTTTTATACCATTCTCTGAGAGTTCATTATTGGTGTATAAAAATGCCATCAGTTTTCTGATGTTAATTTTGTATCCAGCTACCTTGCTCAATTCGTTTATCAAATATAGTGGTACTTTGGTGGAGTCTTTAGGGTTTTCTATGAACAATATCATGTCATCTGCAAATAATGACTTTTACTTCCTCCTTTCCAATTTGGATACATTTTATGTTTTCTTGTCTGATGGCTATGGCAAGTACTTCCAGTACTATGTTGAATAAGAGTGGTGAAAGTGGACAACCCAGTCTTGTTCCTGTTTTTGAGGGAAATGGTTTTAGTTTTTGATCATTGAGAATGATGTTGGCTATAGGTTTGTCCTATATAGCCTTTATTATGTTGAGGTATGATCCCTCTATTCTCACTTTGCTGAGAGTTTTTATCAGAAATGGGTGCTGGATTTTGTCAAATGCCTTTTCTGCGTCTATTGATATGATCATATGATTTTTGTCCTTCATTTTGTTTATGTGATGTATCACATTTATTGATTTGCTGATACTATACCAGCCTTGCTTCCCCGGAATATATCCCACTTGGTCATGGTGTAAGATCTTTTTAATGTATTGCTGGATCCAATTTGCTAATATTTTGTTGAGGAATTTAGCATCTATGTTCACCAGGGATATTGGCTTGTGATTTTCTTTCTTCGTAGTGTCTTTATCTGGTTTTGGGATTAGTATAATGCTGGCCTCATAAAAAGAATTTGGGAGTCTTCCCTCCTCTTGAATTTTCTGGCATAGTTTGAGGAGGATAGGTGTTAATTCTTCTTTGAATGTTTGGTAAAACTCGCCTGTAAATCCATCTGGTCCAGGACTTTTGTTTGCTGGAAGTTTTTTGATTACTGCTTCAATTTCCTTAGTTGTTATTGGCCTATTCAGGTTTTCTGATTCTTCCTGACACAGCTTCAGAAGGTTGTATGTTTCTTGGAATTTGTCCATTCACCCTGGTTGTCCAGGTTGTTGACATATAGTTGCTCACAGCATTTTCTTACAATCTTTTGTATTTCTGTTGGGTTAATTGTTGTATCTCCTGTTTCATTTCTGATTTTATTTATTTGAGTCCTCTTTGTTTGTTTCCAGATGAGTCTGGCTAAATTTTCATCTATTTTATTTATCTTTTCAAAGAACCAGCTCTTGGCTTCACTGATTTTTTTTCTATTGTTTTTTAGTCTCTATGTCATTAATTTCTGCTCTGATTTTTATTATTTCCTTCGTTCTACTTACTTGGGGCTTGTCTTGCAGTTCTTTTTCTAATTCTTACATTTGTAGTGTTAGATTATTTATGAGAGCTTTTTCCTGTTTCTCGAAGTACTTCTGTAATGCCATAAATTTTCCTCTCAGGACTGCTTTTGCAGTGTCCCATAGATTTTAGGTGGTTGTCTGTTCATTTTCATTTTTCTCCAGGAAATTTTTTATTTCTTCCTTCATCTCATTGGTAGCCCATTCATTGTTTAATAACATGCTGTTTAGCCTCTATGTATTTGAATATTTTTAGTTTTTTTATAGTGGTTGATTTCTAGTTTCATGCCATTGTGATCCTAGAAGATGCTTGATATGATTTCAATCTTCTTGAACCTGTAGAGACTTATTTCGTGTCCTAACATGTAGCCTATCTTTGGGAAGGTTCCATGTGTGCTTTAGAAGAATGTATATTCTTCTGCTTTAGGATGAAATTTTCTATAAATGTAAAAAAATCCATTAGCTCTAGTGTGTCATTTAAGTTCTCCGTTTCCTTGTTGATTTTTTGTCTTGATGATCTATCCAATGTTGATAGGGAGGTGTTAAAGTCCCCCACTATGACTGTGTTGCTCTCTATCTTACACTTATAGTCCACCAAGATTTTTTTAAATATAGTTAGGTGCTCCTATGTTGGGTACATCTATGTTATAAGTGCTATATCCTCCTGTTGGAAGGATTCCATTAGTCTTATGTAGTGCCTTTCTTAGTTTCTTGTTATGGTATTTATTTTGAAGTGTATATTGTCAGAAATAATTATTGATACTCCAGATTTTTTTAATTTTCATTTGTATTGAATATTTTTTTCCATCCCTTCACTTTCAATCTGTTTGAATCTTTTGTTCTGAAGTGCGTCTCTTGTAGACAGCATATATATGGATCATGTTTTCTTATCCACTCAGCTACTCTATGTCTTTTAATTGCAGCATTTATTCTATTTACGTTTAAAGTTATTATTGATATGTATTTGTTTAACACCTTTTTTCCCCCTTTTTGCCTATGTGCCTTACTCTCAATAATTCTTAGAGCAGTCCCTTTAGCATTTTTGCAATGCTGGTTAGGTTGTACTGAACTCCTTTAGCCTTCTTTTGTCTAGGAAGCTCTTTATTTCACCATCAATTTTGAATGATAGCCTTCCTGGATAGAGCCATCTTGTTTCCAGTTTGCTGCTTTTCATTACTTTGAAAACTTTGTACCACTCCCTTCCGCCCTGAAGTATTTCTGTTTAGAAATCTGCTGACAGCCTTATGCAAGCCCCCTTTTAGGTCACTGATTGTCTTTCTCTTGTGGTCCTTAGGATTCTCTGTTTGTCCTTAACGTTTGCCATTTTGATATGATATGTCTTGGTGTGGGTCTTTTGGATTCATCTTGATTGGGATTCTCTATGCTTCCAGAACTTTTGCATCTTTTTCTTTCACTATGTTGGGGAAATTTTCTGTGATTATTTCTTCAAAGAGGTTTTCCATCCCTTGCTTACTTTCTTCTCCTTTTAGTACCCATATGATGCAGATGTCGTTACATTTCCTGTTGGCCCAGAGTTCCCTTAAACTATCCTTGTTCTTCTTAATTCTTTTTTCTTTTTGTTGTTCTGTTTTTTTTGTTTTTTTTTCTACCTTGTCTTCCAAATCACTGATTCTATCCTCCCCTTCATCCAGCCTACTTTTAATTCCTTCCAATGTGTTCTTGATGTCATATATGGTATGCTTTATTTCCAACTGGTTTTTATTTAGAGTTTCTTCATGTTGATGTAGTTTTCATTGAGTTCTTTTTATTTCTTACTGAGTTGACTGAGCATCTTTATAACCATTATTTTGAACTGTTTTTGATAAATTGAATGCTTTTATTTCATTTAGCTCTTTTTCTGGAGATTTTTCTTTTTCTTTCATTTGTGGATTGTTTCTTTGTTGCCCCATTTTAGCTGTCTCTTTGCTTTTGTTCCTATGTGTAAGATAGAACAACTATGACTCCCAGTGTTTCTGCAGTGGCCTTATGTAGTACGTGTATTGTGGGACATGGTGGTAAAGTCTTCTTGAACTCCTGAGCTGAATGCTCTAGAAATGTCCCTTGTGTGGGTTATGTGGACCCTCCTATTGTAATTGGGAGCTGATTGTTGTTGGCTTGTTTGTGGGTGTGATTGACTTTCGCCCTACAGAATTGAGCTTAGCAGGATGGAGACAACTGGAGATGGGAATGCAAATCCAATACTCTTTTTGAATGGAGTGACACAACACCTCAGACGTCAAGAGGGGAGCTATCTGTTTGCCTTCTAGCTCAGTGGTGTACCTTCAGAAACCCTGAGGGGAGGCTCTGAGGAGGTCACACCAGATGACCCGGCTCTGAGATATGTTCTCTTTTCTCTGTGAGCCTTCACTAGCAGGGATTGCAAGCAGGACTTGGAGGAAGAGAACAAGGCTGCCTCCTTCCCCTTGGGATGTCACCTGCCCTTGGGAGAAGAGAGAGTCGCTCACTTATTTCTATCTCTGCAGTGCTCTGCCAGAGAGGCCTTTTTGGAGTGCTCTTATTTAGTCAGGTCCAATGTCCAAGCTCTACTTTACAAGCCCTTCCTCCAGTGGATATGAGATTAGCAGGGCATTGCCAGCAGAATCTGAGGATGCTAGTCTAATCCACCCTTTGATTGAGATGGTAAGGGTTCTTAACCCTCAAGAGGGGAGGTAGGTGCTCTCCTTTAAGCTCCACACCAGAGCTTTGGAAGGGAGCCTCTCAAGGAGATGCACCAGATTTCACAGTTCTGATTTGTGACCCCTTTACCTTGTGAGGCTGTACTTGCTGGACAGTGAAGGTGGGGCTTGGAATAATAGATCAAGGCTCCTCGCTTGGGGTAACCCTGGCTCTTGTGGGGGGTGGGAGAGAGCTTGTTACCCTCCTCTCTCCTTGAAGCTCACTGCCAGAGGTTCTGACTTAGACCTCCAAAGGGATGGTTCCAGATGTCCCAGTTCTGACCTGCAATTGCTCCCTCTTTTAGTCTGCACGTGGCTGGTGGTAAGGACAGGTTTTGGGAATGCATATGCAGGAGGCCCATTGTTGGAAGTGGTGCAGATCCTCAGCCCTCAATAAAGAAGCTAGGTGCTTTCCCTACAGCTCAGCAGCACCCCACCAGAGCTTTTGAAGGGAGGCTCCTAGTGGGTCACACTAGATTTCATTTCTGATTTGTGACCTGTTTTCCCTGTGAGTCTGCCTTTACAGGACAGTGCAGGTGGGGTTTGGAGTGATAGATCAAGGTTGCCCCCTCTGCTTCAGGTTGCACTGACTCTTGTGGGGGGAGTAGAGAGCTTGTTCTTCTCCTCTATCTCTGCAGCTCACTGCCAGATGCCCTACTGAAGACCTTTGAGGAGGATTTTCCAAAGATCTAGTTCTGGTTTGCATTTTGTTCCCATTGTAGGTCTGTACTTGGATTGTGGTACATCAGGGTTTTGGAATGCAACTCCAGGTAGCCCCTTGTTGGGGGTGATGCAGGTGTTTGACCCTCAAGAAGGAGCTAGTGACTTGCCCTATTGCTCACGTGCACACCACCAGAGATCTTGAAGGGAGGCTCCTATGGAGTCCCACCAGATTTCACAGTTCTGATTTGTGATCCCTTTTCCCAGTGAGCCTGCTTCTGCAGAAAGGTGCAGGTGGGGTTTGGAGTGATAGAACAAGGCTGCCCCCTCTGCTTGGGGTTGCTCTGGCTCTTGGGGGTGGGGGAGTAGAGAGCTTGGCACCCTATAGCTCACTGCCAAAGGCCCTGATGAAGGCCTCTGAGTGAGGAGACAAAGTCCCAGTTCTGGTTTGCACTTTGTTCCATCTGTGGATCTGTGCTTCGCTAATGGTGCAGGCCAGGTTTTGGAATGCAAATCCAGGCTTTGGGAATGCAAATCCAGGTGGCCCTTTGTTGGGGGTGGTGCAAGCACTTGGCCCTCAAGAAAGGAGCTAGGCACTTGCCCTACAGCTCACCAGAGGGCTTGAAGGGAGGCTTCGAGGGAGTCACACCAGATTTCACAGTTCCGATTTGTGACCCCTTTTCCCAATGAGTTTGCTCCTGCAGGACAGTGCAGGTGGAGTTTGGAGTGATAGAACAAGGCTGTCCCCTCTGCTTGGGGTTGCTCTGGCTCTTGTGGGGGGAGTAGAGAGCTTGTCACCCTGTAACTCACTGCCAGAGACCCTGGTGAAGTCCTCTGAGGTGGAGGAGCTCCAAAGTCCCCGTTCTGGCTTGCACTTTGCTCCAGCAGTGGATCTATGCTTGGCTTTTGATGCAGGCTGGTTTTGGAATGCAAATCCAGGCTTTGGGAATGCAAATTCAGGCCATCCCTTGTTGGGAGTGGTGCAGGACCTTAGCAGGTTAGTTTGCTAAAGATCCGGAAGGGAGGCTTACAAGTGCACACCTCTCCCTAATTCCGCAGCTGCCTATAGCCTGCTGCTCTGTCCAAGGTGCCTTCCATTGGGGATTGCACCCACCTAACCCATGGGAGGAGGGGAAGATTAGCTCTTATTCCCCAGCCACTCAGTTCAATGTTATCTAAGACTGTCTATAGTTTCTCCAGAGGAAAAAGCACTGTTCAGGTCCCTTTCAGGTACAGCCTACAGTTCTTTATACCAGACTCAAGCTTGGCAGGATGGTAAAGCCAGTATTTGGACAATAAGATTAGTGCACTTTGTCCAGCTGGTGCTGTAAGAATAAAGGTACTGGACCTTGGGAAATGGTGTCTGGGGACAGTGTGGGATGTTGGCTCTTGACCAGGGTCTCAGAAGCCTGCTTTCCCCATCTCCAGTGCTATGCCACCCTGATTCTCTCCGTATGGCTTCTGTACACCTTGAGTCTCCTTCCCTCCACCAGAGCCCCAGGTGAGTGCCGGAGAGCCAGTCCCTGTGCACACCCAGGATTCAAGCAGATTCTCTCCCCTTTCCAGTGGGCCAATTTCCCGTTTATTTCTTGCTGCCAAATGTTATGCAAGCTCTTCTTCCAGATGCTGGTGTTCTGGGTTGGGAGTCCTGGAGTGGGATTGAAAACTCTCTTTCCTTTGGGGGGGCTTTTGCAGCTGCAATATTTCTTGAGCTGAAGCCACTGCCCCTGGGTGCAGGGACCAGCCGTTTCCACATTTCCACCCTTCTTACCAGTCTCTGTGTAGCTTCTTTTTTTCAATCCTTGGATATAATACTCCTGTTCAGGTGTCTTTCTGTTGTTAATTCAGGTTAATTGCTCTAAATTTTAGCAGTATCTCCAGTTCTGCAACAGGAGCAGGTGTGTATTGCTTTCACCTATTTCGTTGCCATCTCCAACTCTACCCTATCTCTTTTGATTGGAACATTTAATCTATTTATATTTAAGGCTATTATTGATAGATACTTATCTATTGCCATTTTATCTCTTTATGCCTAAGTTTCTCATTCTCTCTATTTCAAGTTCTTATTACAGCAGTACTTTAACATTTTTTGCAATGGTGGTTTGGTGGTGATAAACTCCTTTAGTCTTTTTTTTGTCTGGGAAGCTCTTTATTTTACCATCTATTTTGAATATATAGCTTTGCTGGATAGAGAGTAGTCTTGGTTTCAGATCCCTGCTTTTCATTATTGTGAATACCTGATGCCATTCCCTTCTGGCTTGTAGAGTTTCGGATGAGAAATCAGCTAACAGCCTAATGAGAGCTCTTTGACAGTTAACAAGTTGCTTTTCTCTTGCTGCCTTTAAGATTCTACCTTTGTCTTGAATTTTTGGCATTTTAATTATTATGTGCCCGAGTACGGGTCTCTTTGGGTTTTTCTTGCTTGGGACTTCCTGTGCTTCCTGAACTTGTGTGACTTTTTACTTGACCAGGTAGCCAAGTTTTCTGCCATTATTTCTTCAGGCAGGTTCTCTAACCCTTGTTTATTTTCCACTTCTTCTGACACTCCTATGATGCAAATGTTGTGATGTTCATGTCCCGCAGCTCCCTTAAACTGTCCTCCCGTTTTTTAATGGTTTTTTTTCTTTTTGGTTCTCTGACTGAGTGATTTTTTTTTTACCCTGTCTTCTAATTCACTGATCCAATTCTCACCTTCCCCTAATCTGCTGTTTATTCCTTCCAATGTATTCTTTATTTCTTCTATGTCATTCTTAATTTCCTGCATAGTTTCCATATCTTTTCTCATGCTGTTGCACATCCTTTCAATTAGTATTCTGGACTCTGTATCTGATAGATTGCTTATCTCCACTTCATTTATCTATTCTTCTGGAGAATTCTCCTGTTCTTTCATTTAGAGCTCTTGTTTTTGTCCCACATTTTGGCTGCCTGTTTGGGTTTGTTTCTGTGTGTTAGATCTGCTAGGACTCCCTGTCTTTTTGGAGGGTCTCTGTTGCAGGCCAATGTCAGATGCTGTTGTGACTGGCTTAGAGTACCCTCTTATTGTGGTTCCCTCTGCTGGGGCTGGGTGAATTTAGACAGAACCAGCATGCACACCAAAGTCTACTTTTCCAAGGCCCGAGTCCAAAAGCAGATCAGACAAGGACTCAAAGCACTGAGCGGTCTGCCTCTGCCTGCAGGCTGATTGATCTGAGTCTCTTAATAAGCCTCAGGTTGTAGACCACAGCAAGGCATAAACTCTACAGAGTGGGGCCAGAGGTTTTCTGGTGGGTTAGGCAATTTGCTTTTTTTCAGACAAAAGCTGCCTAGCTGCCAAAGATCTGCCTGAGAAAGATGTCCTGTGCAGTATGGGTGAATGACTCAGCACAGAAATTCAAATGGGCACCCTCTGAGCTCCATCTCTAGACCCCTCAATCCTGAATTCTTTTCACACTGCTCCAGTCTACTGTGCCCTCCCCTTGCTGGAGAACAAGGTGAGCAGCTGCACACAAACTTTGTGTTTTGGTCCTTTAAGAGGGTGTTTGCATTTCTAGCCATCTCTCCCTTTCAGACAGAAACCCTGTTGCTTTTCACAGTCAAATGTTATGTGGGCACCTTTCTTAGTTGTGGTGCTCTGGGCTGGGAAGCCCAGCTTGGAGTATGGGCCCCAGAGTTCTCCCTGGGAACCCCTCACAGTTAAGATATTTCTCTGGAATTTCATCTGCTATCTGTGGAAGGCCATCCAACACTCTCATGCTTCCACACTTCCTACCAGTCGCTATGTGGTCTCCACTTTTTGTTCTTTGTTATGAGGGTGCTCTCCAGCTAACCTTCAGTTGATTACTCAGAATGGTTTTTCTACATTTTAGTTGTAATTCCAGTTTGGTCCTGGGATAGTGCCAGTGTGGCTTCCACTTAATTGCAATATGTCTTCTTAATAGAAAACTTGGAAGATGACAGAAAATAAATACTAACAGTTCTAGATAATAACTTTAATACTTTGTCAATGCATTTATACCATCTCATTTTTTTTCCCACTTAAAATATGCTAAAATAATTTTCTGTGCATTAAACACTTTTCTTAAAGTAGAATTTTCCATGAATGTATAGTATGTGCTATAATTTATTGAACTAGCCTTTATTGTTAAGAATTCTGATAAAAATTACACATGATTTTACTTCTCAAGTGGCAGGGTTTCAAAACAAAACAGTTTGTTTTGGTTTCTGAAAGCTTTGGGAAGGTATATTAGGTAGGATATTTTTATCTGAAAGTAACAGAATATTCCTACTAAAATTGTTGTATTACTAAGAATTTTGGAGACTCAGCTGTCCCCAGCTTCTCAAATATGTCATCAATGAGATAAGATCTTGCCATCTCTCCACTTTGCATATTAGGTGAGTCAGTTTTCCCTCCAGGTTGGCTGCCCTCATCATAAGTTGGTGTGTGCAGTTCTGGGCATCACATTCTGACACATCATCTTCCAGTGAAAGAATAGGGGACATCTCTCTTTTTGGAGTGAGGAAGTATTTTCCAGAATTCTCCCTTCAGATCTTATTAGATAGAATTGGATCAAATCCTACCCTACCATTAGGAAGGGGACTGAGATTCCTGTGGTTGGCTTGGCTCTATTCTTAGAACTGGGGATAGTAATACATTTTCTTGTAAGGTGGACAAATAAAGCAAAACAAAGTGTGGTTAGAGAGGAAGAAAGTGGGGAAATAAATGCTAGCTGTGTCTTGGTTTGTGTTCCCTGGAAGCAAACTCTGAAACAAGGATTTGAATGCAAGTAGAGTATTTGGGGCGTGATCTCAAGAAATACTGGTTGGAGGGTTGAGTTGAGATAGGGAAATGAAAAGAGTCAATAAAGAGTACATTATCCAGCCAGCTACTACTGACAACTGGGGTTGAAATCTGCTGGGGAGTTCTGGGAGACAGCGGAGAGCACACACCTCAGAATTAATCTGACTGAGGGGCAAGGAACTGGGGTATTTACAGACCAACTCTTCTCAGCCATTGGTTGAGGGCTGCTCTGGGGGATATAGTAGTCCCTTCTTATCCATAGTATTGCTTTCCATGGTTTTAGTTACCCATGGTCGGCTGCAGTCCAAAAATATTTAATGGGAAATTCCAGAAATAATTGATAAATTTAAAATTGTACGCCATTCAAGTAGTATGATGAAATCCTGCACTATCCCACTCCTTTTCACCAGAGAGGTGAATCATCCCTTTGTCTCACATATTCATGCTGTATACACTACCTGCCTGTTAGTCAATAGTCATTTCAGTTATCACTTTGACTGTCACGGTATCACAGTGCTTGTGTTCAAGTAATCCTTATTTTACTTAAAGAACAAGAGCAATGGTGCTCACAATTCAGATATGTCAAAGAGAAGCTGTAAAGTGCTTCCTTTAAGTGAAATGATATCTATATATAGAAAAAATACATATAAGATTCAGTACTATTCAGTTTCAAGCATCCTTACGGGGCCTTGGAAGGTATCCCTTGTGGGTAAGGGTGGACTACTATATTAGCTCAGTGGTAGTTCCAGCCTGCCCTACACAGGTTGAGTGAGCTCTGAGGCCTCAGGAAAAGCATAGCAGATCCTGGGATGGGAACGCTGGCTGGATTAATCATCTAACACAGACTAAATATGTGTTTAAGTCATTGGCAAAGCAAGAAGGTCAATCAAAAAGATTGATCTTTATTGTTGAATATATTACAGATGTCCTCCTTTATTCCTCATTGATCCCCTCCACCCCACTTCTGCCCCACCCCAGGCTTTCATCACGCTATTGTTCTGTGTCCATGGGTTGTGCATATATGCATATAAGTTCTTTGATTAATCTCTCCCCACCCACTCAGCCACCTCGCCTTCCCTCTGAGATTCATCAGTCTGCTCCATGCTTCTACATCTTTGTTCATCAGTTTATTTTGTTCATTAGATACCACATATGAGTGAGATCATGTAAAACTGAATCAGGAAGAATCAGAAAACCTGAATAGGCCAACAACAACTGATGAAATCAAACCAGTAATAAAAAAAAAACACAACTCCTAGTAAACAAAAGCCCTGGTCCAGATGGCTTCACAAGGGAGTTTTATCAAGCATTTCTACTTCTTATTACAGCAGTTCCTTTAGCATTTCTTGAAGTGCTGGTTTGGTGGTGATAAACTCCTTTAGCCTTTTTTTGCCTGGGGAACTCTTTCTTTCACCATGTATTTTGAATGATAGCCTTTCTGGACAGAGTAGTCTTGGTTTCAGATCCTTGCATTTCATTTCCTTGAATATTTCATGCCATTCCCTTCTGGCCTGTAGAGTT